>NW_020703055.1:0-1177 GCF_002925995.2 Terrapene triunguis | reverse complement strand
GAAGAACAAGTCAAACCAGTCTGGGAATTCCTAGGGAAAGTCCCCACACCTCCCAGCTGGAACATTTGTCCCCACCCCTCTTACTTTCACAGAGCTTTGGCATTCGAATCCCTGGCTTAACGAGGTCCTATCAGCTGAAGGTGACCCCCCTCATTTGGGACAGGTTAAGCACAGTGCTGCTTCCCTGTATTCCTACAATAATTACAACATTTTGGTAACAGCATTTCACTACCCCTGCATTCAGTACTAAAGTGATTTGTACCCAACAGCAGCCAAAATTGATTACTTTGACACCGTTCTATGTGTTGAATATCTAAGCAGAGCAGGAGCAAACTGTATTTACATAAACACACCCAAAGTTTTTCTCTCTCCCAGCTAGCAGTCAGGGGAGCATTCATTCAGACCCTGCTTACATCTGTAACTTCATTGACTTCAATGAAACTGTGAAGATTTATACCAGCTAAGTATCTAGCCCTAAATCTCCACAGAGTAATATAGTTTAGACCAAATATACTTACCTTCTCTACCCTAAACAAGCTGAAGCTCAGGGCATGTCTTCACTATGGCCTAAATCAGTGCTGCCAGGATCGAAGCAGCAGGCATCGATGTAGCAGATCTAGTGAACATGCGATAAGTTGATGGTAGAATGCTCTCCTATCAACTTCAGTACTCTATCTCTCCGAGAGGCAGAAGCTATGTCAACGGGAGAGTGTAAGTAAATCTGTAAGTAAATCTAAGCTATATTGACTTAAGTTATGTAACTTACATAACTTAACTAGCATAATTTAGATTGATTTACCTTGTTAGTGTATAGCATGCCACAGAGCAAGCCTCTTTCTGAGTCAGAAGTGATTCAGGCTATTAGTCTGCAAAAATTCATCCTGGGCCAGGTGTTTGGGGGGGTTGAACAATATGATAAACTGCTGCATGATTAGTTGTAGTTTCTTGTTTAAGATGATTTTTGCTTCTCCAGCAGAGATCTTCCTGAGTTCCTCTAGTATTGCCTCAATTACTTTCATTCTTAAAACCAATATGAGGAATGTGTCCATCTCTCTAGTTAATGTAAGTCTGAAAATCTGTGCAAACATTCTGGCTCAAATGCTATAGATTGATCAGTAAATTCCAGGCACAGGAGAACAAACAGGTTTTATTTAAAAAGATATATATACCTCTTTAG
>NW_020703054.1:0-1201 GCF_002925995.2 Terrapene triunguis | reverse complement strand
GAAGAACAAGTCAAACCAGTCTGGGAATTCCTAGGGAAAGTCCCCACCCCTCTTACTTTCACAGAGCTTTGGCATTCGAGTCCCTGGCTTAACGAGGTCCTATCAGCTGAAGGTGACCCCCCTCATTTGGGACAGGTTAAGCACAGTGCTGCTTCCCTGTATTCCTACAATAATTACAACAGTTTGGTAACAGCATTTCACTATCCCTGCATTCAGTACTAAAGTGATTTGTACCACAGCAGCCAAAATTGATTACTTTGACACCGTTCTATGTGTTGAATATCTAAGCAGAGCAGGAGCAAACTGTATTTACATAAACACACCCAAAGTTTTTCTCTCTCCCAGCTAGCAGTCAGGGGAGCATTCATTCAGACCCTGCTTACATCTGTAACTTCATTGACTTCAATGAAACTGTGAAGATTTATACCAGCTAAGGATCTAGCCCTAAATCTCCACAGAGTAATATAGTTTAGACCAAATATACTTACCTTCTCTACCCTAAACAAGCTGAAGCTCAGGGCATGTCTTCACTATGGGCTAAATCAGTGCTGCCAGGATCGAAGCAGCAGGCATCGATGTAGCAGATCTAGTGAACATGCGATAAGTTGATGGTAGAATGCTCTCCTATCAACTTCAAAAAGAACAGGAGTACTTGTGGCACCTTAGAGACTAACAAATTTATTAGAGCCTAAGCTTTCGTGGGCTACAACCCACTTCTTCGGATGCATATAGAGTGAAACATATATTGAGGAGATATATATACACACATACAGACAGCATGAACAGGTGGGAGTTGTCTTACCAACTCTGAGAGGCCAATTAAGTAAGAGAAAAAAAAACTTTTGAAGTGATAATCAAGATAGCTCAGTACAGACAGTTTGATAAGAAGCAAGTGTGAAAATACTTACAAGGGGAGATAGATTCAATGTTTGTAATGGCTCAGCCATTCCCAGTCTTTATTCAAACCTAAATTGATGGTGTCTAATTTGCATATCAATTCGAGTTCAGCAGTTTCTCATTGGAATCTGTTTTTGAAGTTTTTCTGTTTTAAGATAGCCACCCGCAGGTCTGTCATATAATGGCCAGACAGGTTAAAGTGTTCTCCCACTGGTTTTTGAGTATTATGATTCCTGATGTCAGATTTGTGTCCATTAATTCTTTTGCGTAGAGACTGTCCGGTTTGGCCAATGTACATGGCAGA
>NW_020703053.1:0-2263 GCF_002925995.2 Terrapene triunguis | reverse complement strand
TGTCACTTGAATAGATATGTGGACAGAGTTGGCATCGGGCTTTGTTACAAGGATAGGTTCCTGGGTCAGTGTTTTTGTTCAGTGATGTGTGGTTGCTGGTGAGTATTTGCTTTAGGTTGGGGGGTTGTCTGTAAGCGAGGACAGGTCTGTCTCCCAAGATCTGTGAGAGTAAAGGATCATCTTTCAGGATAGGTTGTAGATTTTTGATGATGCGCTGGAGAGGTTTTAGTTGGGGGCTGAAGGTGACAGCTAGTGGTGTTCTGTTATTTTCTTTGTTGGCCCTGTCTTGTAGGAGGTGACTTCTGGGTACTCGTCTGGCTCTGTCAATCTGTTTTTTCACTTCAGCAGGTGGGTATTGTAGTTTTAAGAATGCTTGATAGAGATCTTGTAGGTGCTTGTCTCTATCTGAGGGATTGGAGCAAATGCGGTTATATCTTAGAGCTTGGCTGTAGACAATGGATCGTGTGGTGTGTCCTGGATGGAAGCTGGAGGCATGTAGGTAAGTGTAGCGGTCAGTAGGTTTCCGGTATAGGATGGTATTTATGTGACCATCGCTTATTAGCACAGTAGTGTCCAGGAAATGGACCGCTTGTGTGGATTGATCTAGGCTGAGGTTGATGGTGGGATGGAAATTATTGAAATCATGGTGGAATTCCTCAAGGGCTTCTTTTCCATGGGTCCAGATGATGAAGATGTCATCAATGTAGCGCAAGTAGAGTAGGGGCGTTAGGGGACGAGAGCTAAGGAAGCGTTGTTCTAAGTCAGCCATAAAAATGTTGGCATACTGTGGGGCCATGCGGGTACCCATAGCAGTGCCGCTGACTTGAAGGTATATATTGTCCCCAAATGTGAAATAGTTGTGGGTGAGGACAAAGTCACAGAGTTCAGCCACCAGGTTAGCTGTGACATTATCGGGGATACTGTTCCTGATAGCTTGTAGTCCATCTTTGTGTGGAATATTGGTGTAGAGGGCTTCTACATCCATAGTGGCCAGGATGGTGTTTTCTGAAGCATCACCGATGGATTGTAGTTTCCTCAGGAAGTCAGTGGTGTCTCGAAGATAGCTAGGAGTGCTGGTAGCGTAGGGTCTGAGGAGAGAGTCCACATAACCAGACAAGCCTGATGTTAGGGTGCCAATGCCTGAGATGATGGGGCGTCCAGGATTTCCAGGTTTATGGATCTTGGGTAGGAAATAGAATGTCCCTGGTCGGGGTTCTAGGCATGTGTCTGTACAGATTTGTTCCTGTACTTTGTCAGGGAGTTTTTTTAGCAGATGGTGTAGTTTCTTTAGGTAATCCTCAGTGGGATCAGAGGATAATGGCCTGTAGAATGTGGTGTTAGAGAGCTGTCTAGCAGCCTCTTGGTCATATTCCAATTTATTCATGATGACGACAGCACCTCCTTTGTCAGCCTTTTGGATAATGATGTCAGGGTTGTTTCTGAGGCTGTAGATGGCGTTGTGTTCAGCATGGCTGAGGTTATGGGGCAAGTGATGTTGCTTTTCCACAATTTCAGCCTTTGCACGTTGACGGAAGCAATCTATGTAGAAATCCAGTCTGTTGTTTCGACCGTCCGGAGGAGTCCACGCAGAATCCTTTTTTTTTGTAGTGCTGGTAGGGGGGATTCTGTGGGTTAGTATGCTGTTCAGAGGTATGTTGGAAATATTCTTTGAGTCGGAGACGTCACAAGTACTCCTGTTCTTTTTGCGGATACAGACTAACACGGCTGCTACTCTGAAACCTATCAACTTCAGTACTCTATCTCTCCGAGAGGCGGAAGCTATGTCAATGGGAGAGTGTAAGTAAATCTGTAAGTAAATCTAGGCTATGTTGACTTAAGTTATGTAACTTACATAACTTAACTAGCATAATTTAGATTGATTTACCTTGTTAGTGTATATCATGCCACAGAGCAAGTCTCTTTCTGAGTCAGAAGTGATTCAGGCTATTAGTCTGCAAAAATTCATCCTGGGCCAGGTGTTTGGGGGGGTTGAACAATATGATAAACTGCTGCATGATCAGTTGTAGTTTCTTGTTTAAGATGATTTTTGCTTCTCCAGCAGAGATCTTCCTGAGTTCCTCTAGTATTGCCTCAATTACTCTCATTCTTAAAACCAATATGAGGAATGTGTCCATCTCTCTAGTTAATGTAAGTCTGAAAATCTGTGCAAATATTCTGGCTCAAATGCTATAGATTGATCAGTAAATTCCAGGCAGAGGAGAACAAACAGGTTTTATTTAAAAAGATATATATACCTCTTTAG
>NW_020703052.1:0-8936 GCF_002925995.2 Terrapene triunguis | reverse complement strand
GATGTGCAGGTGAACGAGCCCCTGATGGTATGGCTGATGTGATTAGGTCCTATGATGATGTCACTTGAATAGATATGTGGACAGATTTGGCATCGGGCTTTGTTGCAAGGATAGGTTCCTGGGTCAGTGTTTTTGTTCAGTGATTGTGGTTGCTGGTGAGTATTTGCTTCAGGTTGGGGAGTTGTCTGTAAGCGAGGACAGGTCTGTCTCCCAAGATCTGTGAGAGTGAGGGATCATCTTTCAGGATAGGTTGTAGATCTTTGATGGTGCGCTGGAGAGGTTTTAGTTGGGGGCTGAAGGTGACAGCTAGTGGTATTCTGTTATTTTCTTTGTTGGGCCTGTCTTGTAGGAGGTGACTTCTGGGTACTCGTCTGGCTCTGTCAATCTGTTTTTTCACTTCAGCAGGTGCGTATTGTAGTTTTAAGAATGCTTGATAGAGATCTTGTAGGTGCTTGTCTCTGTCTGAGGGATTGGAGCAAATGCGGTTGTATCTTAGAGCTTGGCTGTAGACAATGGATCTTGTGGTGTGTCCTGGATGGAAGCTAGAGGCATGTAGGTAAGTATAGCGGTCAGTAGGTTTCCGGTATAGGGGAGACAAACCTGTCCTCACTTACAGTCTGGTTCTGTTCAATATCTTCATCAGTGATTTATATCAGGGGTTGGCAACCTTTGGCACGTGGCTCGCCAGGCTAAGCACCCTGGCGGGCCGGGACAGTTTGTTTACCTGCCGCGTCCGCAGGTTCGGCCGATCGCGGCTCCCACTGGCTGCAGTTCACTGCTCCAGGCCAATGGGGGAGGCGGGAAGCCACGGCCAGCACATCCCGCAGCTCCCATTGGCCTGGAGAGGCGAACTGCGGCCAGTGGGAACCGCGATCAGCCGAACCTGTGGACGCGACAGGTAAACAAGCTGGCCCGGCCTCCCAGGGTACTTACCCTGGCGAGCCGCATGCCAGAGGTTGCCGACCCCTGATTTAGATAATGGCAAAGAGAGTTCACTTATAAAGTTTGCGGATGATACCAGGCTGGGAAGGGTTGAAAGTAATTTAGAGAATAGGATTAAAACTCAAAATGATCTGGACAAACTGGAGAAATGGTTTGAAGTAAACAGGATGAAATTCAGTAAGATCAAATGCAAAGTACTCCACTTAGGAAGGAACAATCAGTTGCAGACATACAAAATGGGAAATAACTGCCTAGGAAGGAGTACTGTAGAAAGGGATCTGGGGGTCATAGTGGATCACAATCTAAATATGAGTTAACAGTGTAACACTGTTGCAAAAAAAGCAAAAATCCTTCTGGGATGTATTAGCAAGAAGGTTGTAAGCAAGAAACAAAAGGTAATTTTTCTGCTCTACTCCACTGTGTCCAGTTCTGTGTACCACATTTCAGGAAAGATGTGGACAAACTGGAGAAAGTCCAGAGAAGAGCAACAAAAATGATTAAAGGTCCTGAAAACATGACTTATGAGGGAAGATTGAAAAAATGGGTTTGTTTAGTCTAGAAAAGAGAAGACTGAGAGGGGACATGATAACAATTTTCAAGTAAATAAAAGGTTGTTATAAGGAGGAGGGAGAAAAATTGTTCTTGTTAACCTCTGAGGATAGGACAAGAAGCAATGGACTTAAATTGGAGTGAGGGCGGCTTAGGTTGGACATTAGTAAAAGCTTCCTAACTGTGAGGGTGGTTAAACACTGGAATAAATTGCCAAGGGAGGTTGTGTAATCTCCATCATGGGAGATTTTTAAGAGCAGGTTGGACAAACACCTGTCAGGGATGGTCTAGATAATACCAGGTCCTGCCTTGAGTGCAGAGGACTAGACTAGAAGACCTCTCAATGTCGTTTCTAGTCCTATGATTCTATCATTCTATGATTCTATGTTCTGTAAAACTACAGACCTGTAAATTTTATTCAGTAGTGGGGACATAATTAAAACACAACCACTTTTTCAACAGAGGGAATGTTGGTATACGTACCTGTCACAATGTAACTCAGAGGAGATGTGGTCATTTTGTTTTTTGGATATAGTACCTACACCTGTAGGAGATTCTCTGCTTGCTTCAGGGACACCTGTAGGCAGATGCCATTCTCTGTTGAAAAATGGTAGAGAGGGAATCACTGCATTTACTCTCTTGCTCTCATTCTTTTATGTAGATTTTTATTTGCTCTTTCTAGTTCTTTTTTCCCCTTAGTCTGAAATGTCATCAAAACAGAAAAAGTCCTCAGGTCCTTACTCAGTGGGAGCCTAATCCAAAATGCATTGAAATCAATGGGAGTCTTTCCATTAACTTCAATGGGTGTTGGATTGGGCCCTGGGAGTTTTTCCTGAGTAAGAACCGAACAAAAAACCGATTGAGGACTTTGGAAATTGACGTTGTATTACTACAGCTATTAACAGTGTATATTGCATGCCACATTACTAAACATGTGTTCTTATCACCTGTTGTAACAGATACTGTGTTTCTCTAATATGTATTCCAGACATCAAATGAGATTAAAGATCATTAAAAGTAAACTAAACAAATTGCTAAATTGACAAACAACTGAAGATAAACTTTTACTTGTTGTTTTAACTCTTAAACTTTTATGAGCATTTTGAATATATTCAGCCTTTTGTGAGTAATTTTTCAAGCCAGGCACAATGAAAAAGGATTATAAAATGTTGCACACATTGACTTTCTGATTGAGAATACCATTTGTTCACTATTAAATTTAGATCCCAAAAATTCAGCTTTTCACTCTGGACCAGAAAACAGTTGCCCTTATAATAAAGAAGCAGGCACATGTGTATAATCAACTTGAGTGATTAGTGGAGAACAAAATCAAGATTCCATGTAATTTTAATGTTATGCTTTGGGCTTGCTGTGCAAAGGGTTTTCAGTGAGTAATAAATTTTGAACATTGTAATATGCTTGAGAAATGAGTTAAACTACAAGAGTTTTACTCATTAGCTAAACATGCTTTAACTAAGTGACCTTAGTGTTTTGGTAAGATCTGCAGATAATCTAAGTATCTAATTATTGTTATGTTGAAGATACTTTTCAAATTGATTCATTTCTGAAAAGCTGGATCATACTGAAATTATCTGTAGCAAAGTAAGCATAAAAAAAGGTTTAGTGTGAAATGTTCTTGGTCTTGGACAACTGAATAAATTAGACTGTACTGATTTTTTCTTTTGCCAGCAGGATACAGAGAAGTACATTTCCAAAACCTTGAGTGGTAGCAGGATTTTGAAAAGATACTCACGACAGCCCTGTAATCAGGCTGAGATGGGCAAATGTATTAGAAATATCTTTTTTTTCTCTGGGTACACATCTTAATTTTTTTCTGTAATTCTTCTGCCTGTTGGAATTGGCAGCAACAAGGGCCTGGTTCAATATCTAGGCATTCCTCTTCAACAATACAACACAAAACCAGCTCGAGCCAGTAACTCACCCAGTAACCCGGGACAATTACATACAACCCCCTGGGTGCCTCTCAGAGGCAATACTTTCCCTCTCACAAGCAGAGTCTGAGTGTAGAAAAGAAACTTTTAATAAAAAGAGGGACATAACCCAGCATTAATTTGGGAAAATGCCACAAGCAGGATTCATAAACATAAAACCATGAGCAAAAGGCCCACCCCAGAGAACATTTGGCAGTGTTCTTTTGCCCCAAGTTCTTAAGTCCAGCACCAAAAATCCCTTTAACGTGCCTGTGTCCCTTCTCTGCACCCCACTCACAGTTGTCCTTGGTTAGAGCAGATAGAGCTCAGAGTTCACCTCTCACCCTGGATGGAGGGGGAGGAAGGTAAGAAGGCACCTTACTCACACCGCTGCCTGGGCACTCCTCTTCACCAGCCACCCTGCTAGCCAATTGCCACAAATCTCCATCAGCCACCCTGCTGGCTGATCACTGTGCCCTGCTCCGATCCTCTCTGTTGGCCACCCTGCCAGCCAATCCACCAGGATGTCTCCAGGTCCCACTACTTAACACAGCTCTCAGCAATTTCAGCTGTTAGTGGGGCAGCCTCTTGCATCAGAGACACTGTCCTAAAGCAGGTCTAACACTTATTTCAACTCTGCAATGTGTAACAAGACTTTCAATTAAGACTAAATTAGTTCTTTCATTATACAGTGGAGAGAGGAAGAGTCAAATGCTTTCTAGGGCTCTTTCACAGGGCCCACCCTCTCTCAGCTCACGGGGCTTTAGAACCCATGTCCCCTGCCTAGTGAGTGCTGTTTATTTGAAGGTGAGTTCCTCAATCAGGGTATGCCAAGCACAGTTCTGCTGCCCTTGATTCACACAACAGGGACAACTCTTTATTACCCCTACCCCAATAAGAAGGAGACTGTGGATCCAGCACCAGCCAAAAGTGATCATTTGGACAAGCAATCCCATCATGCTGAGCACCTAGGCAGGGTGGGTGAGCCTATGCAAATGAGACCAGCTCCTGAAGTCCTCTTCCACAGCTCATCACTAGATGTCAGGGGAGAGCTCATTCAGACCCTGTTTATACTTCCTATGCTGTTATTTAACTTAAAAATAAAAGACTTGAGATAGATTTTGTATAGAGTCTTTCAAAAGCTATTTAATTGTAAATTAATATCATTATTAGAGCTTTCTTTATCAAGATTGTTGAATTAACTTTGTTCAGCAGTTACAGTAACTACAATAACTAGCTATCTAGATTATTACTTGAGATCCCCTGTCAGGACATTTAAATCTTATTCTGATAGAGGGGGATATGTCTGTATCAAATTGTGAACTCCATTTTGTATTTTGTGCTGAAGACTTGCCTAAACTTGCCCAAGGCAGGTTTTGTAATGCATTCCGGATAGATGCCCAGCCTAGAAAAGTTTTGATACCTTGTGGAAGATGTATCACAGAGAAGCCACCAAGACACCAATCTCCATTATCAGCTTTGATTGTCTCTCAACACCTGACACACCACCCTGAAACAATGGGTTTTCTACACAGGGCCCATAGGTGCGTCAAGAAAGACTCGGGAGGGGACTGGGGTCCCACCGTACTGAACATGGCAAAAGGAGATGGAGACTGTGTTTAAAGTGGGGTGCCAGTCTTAGAAGGTGCAATCTATGGCCACAGGGAAGCAGGATGTGCAGGAGAGAAAGGACTCTGCTCAGCTTGAAACGCTGACAAACCTGAGGCTCACAGGAAGAGATCTGTGAATCCCAGAACTTTTATTTATTTTTCAAAGATCTGTAACTCTCAAGTGCTTTTAAGAGTAAACTGACTGTGATTATGAAATTCCTTTGCTAAGCCTGTGCTGCTTGCTTTCCTGCTGCATTGGCCTGAAAGAGGTTAAACGACAAGACCAGAGAGCTACCGCCCAGGAAGGCTCTGAGGGAGCGTGGTGAGTGACTGATGGGCTCAAATGTCTGAGGCAGTGGTTTCAGGGTCTAGAGCATCTGGACTGCATCCCACGTCCCAAGGAAAATATGTCAGACAAGGGGTCTGAGCATGAGAGTGTGTCCTATAGACCCAGAGCTAGGAACAGTGACTTGAGAATGCCCAAAATCAGCTGACTCAGAAGTCCAAGGCACCCCAGGATTGGCTTCGCTCTCAACAGACTGGTGACGATACAGCGGGTATTGGGCCTCGTTGTAACATACCGGTGGCAGCAATCAGATCATCAGGGCAGACAGTAAAGTTTTTTTTAAAGGAAGCTTTTGCAAGGAAACAAACTGCTTGCTCTTAAACTGAAATCAGAGAGTGGGACTTTAGTCTGTTGGGGAAGAGAATAGGAAAAGACGGGAAAAAAAGTGTTATGAACAGTTCAGGAAAGAGGAGCTAGTAGAGTTGAGCGATCATGTAGCCACATTACGCCAACAGGAGAGAGCTCTCCCGTCGACATAATAAAACCAGCTCAATGAGCGGCAGTAACTATGTCAATGGGAGATCATCTCCCACCAACATAGCACTGTGCACATGAGCACTTATGCTGGCACAACTTATGTCGCTTGGGGGAGGTGTTTTTTCACACCCCTAAGCGCCAAAAGTTTTGCCAACGTAAGTGCTAGTGTAGACATGGTCTAAATAGCTTTAAAAGGCACAGCTGGTTCTGTTCCGCAAAACTTTTGAGGTTTTGAAATTAGTTTTCATGCCAACAAAACCTTTTGAATATTTTCGCAACATGGAATTGTGTCAAAACATTTAGTTTCGGATCAAAAAGGTCAGGTGTGTGTGTGTGTGTGTGTGTGTGTGTGTGTGTGTGTGTGTGCAAAGTCCTTCCTGGACCTTAGAAACCTTCCCATCAAAAACTTCATAGAAATAAATACATCTCCATGAATCTTCACCTTCAATGAAACAGCATTTTTAATGAAAAAAAAATGTTTAATGTTACAACCAGCTCTAGTGTTTGCATTTTAGTGTAAGGCCTCTCCTGAAGGGGAAACAATGGTGGAGTATGAGTTGTGCTTTAGGGAAAAGCCTACAGAGCTCATGAGTTTTGCCTAGGAGAACCCTGCTAAAGCCCAGGAGAGACAGAAGGTCTTGTGTGGCTGCTGTGTTTGTGCCAGGTCACATGGAATAGGGGACAGAATTATGATGCTCAGTACTTAGAATTCTGTCTTGTTGATGCATTCTGAGGTTACATCTGGGGTTTCACAATCCCCTTTTGGTTGATGAATATAGCCCTCAATCTGATATTTTCAGAAATCAAGGTCAGCTGTGCAGAAGGAGGAACAGACGTTACTCACCTAAGCAGCTGGCAGTGCTACTTCCTACACCCTGTGCTGCCACAAATTAATTGGTTATTTATATGATGGAGCAGAAGCAATGCTTTTCCTGCCCCTCTTGCCCTATGTATCCATGCCAAGTGGTTAGGGTCAGCTATAAATCAGCCTACCCCGGCCATGCATTTCCTCTGCTCACATCATTCCCATCACTGTATGTGATTACACAAAACAGGGATGTGTAGGGCTAGGGAACAGTAAGCAGGCTGGAGAGACTGTCCAGCTTTCCATACCTGCAGGCCCTATCCAATGCATAGTTTCTCCATGCCCCTTTTAACATCGTTCTAGGCAGTGCAGAAACAAGACCACAGGCACCATTCTTGCACAATATTAGAATACTAAGTAGTTGAAGTTCATTTTCTCGAATGGCTGAACACAATCCAGTTAAATGACATGCCCAGCCTCTCTATCAATGTATTGTAACCCCTTGTGTCAAACAGAATCATTATACTAGATACAGATATCTGCAATCAGGATCTGGGAAATCTAAAGGTCCCAAGACTCACTGACCACCTAACTTTTGACTATCAGAACTAAAGCTGGATGAATTTCCAAGCCACATGTGAAAATGAGCTTGCAGGTTCACCTACTGGGGGAAAAAAACACTGCATACAATACAATTAGACCTAGAAAACTAAACTTTACCTTTAGGGTCAGTGAGTGGGGATTATGTTGCATATAAGTGTTGGAAAGGCATAAAATAATATTTTATTTTCTGTAAGGGATTTGGTAATTTTGGCTTTGATCCTGAAATTGGCCAGATTGCTAGGTGGCATGGGGATAGATAGTTTGAAAGGAGAAACTTTAATGAAACTCTGTGATTGTATCAGTGACATCTGCCTGCATGCTTCAGCAAGAATCATCTTATTTGAACTCCACAATAATACAGTAGGTGATCATTTGGGTGGTTGCCACATGTCTATGAAATGTAAGACTTTATCCTGGGCAACCCTATGAACAAGCTCTACTTTGATTACTGAGTTGTTATGGATTTATGCACAGCAAGTATTTTCTCCAAGAGACTGAATATCATGGTTTTAAATATTCCCTGGGTTTTCCGAATCCCCTAAACTCTAATAGAATATGGCTCCAGATCAAGGGAAATTATTTCTGCCATTTTGTGGCTCTTTGATTATTTACTTTAATCAGAATGATTTGCGGGAAATTTGGACCCTTTCCAAACACCATTTATATGCAAGAAGATAAGTTCATAGTACTGTGATTTATGCCATTTGCTGTGGCAGGAAACTTAAGATAGGTAGGTTTCAGTATATTATGGTCAGATGCTTAACTGGTGTAAATCAGTATATAACCCTTCTGCCAGGCGAAGCCAGCATCAATCAGGGCAGGGTTAAATATCTAGGGGTTCCTTTCCATCAATTCAACACAGAACTGGCTCAAGCCCCCACCCAGTAACCTGGGAAAATTACACACCACCCCTGGGTGCATCTGAGAGGCAATACTTCCCCCCTCGCAAGCACAGAGTCTGAATGTAGAAAAGAAACTTTTTTTTAAAAGGAGGGAAGTAATTTGGCGTTAATTTGGGAAAACACCACAAACAGGGTTCATAAACATAAACCGTGAGCAGAAGACCCACCCCCAAGTAAGTTGGGCAGTGTCCTTTTCCCCTCGGGTTCTTAAGTCCAGCAACCCTAAAGTCCCTTCAGTGTGCCCGTCCCTTCTCTGCACCCCACTCACAGTTGCTGTAATTGGTCAGTGCAGACCCAGAGTTCAAAGGTGCATCTGCAGAGTTCACCTCCCACCCTGGGAGGAGGCACAGATGCACCTTACTCATTCTGCTGCTCAGGCACTCATCCGTTGCTCGCTGTGCCTCTCCGCCAGCCCCCCTGCTGTCCGCTTGCTGTACTCACCGCCTCACCAGCCTCTCATTTGGCAGCCGACTGTCAGTCACCCTCTGCTGCCACCTGCCTCTTTCTGCAGTGACCTCTGCACATCAGTCTCTTAGTGATTTTCAGCTCTTGATAGGCTGGGCAGAAACACTGCCCCATCTTAAGTGATTTCAGCTCTCAGTGATTTTCAGCTCTGGACAGAAACACACTCCCACTACAACTAATTTTTAGCTCTGATTGAGCATTTAAAATAACAAAGAGGCTCCTAATAAAGCCTGTTTAACTCTAATCTTTGAACAGTGGGGAAGAACAAGTCAAACCAGTCTGGGAATTCCTAGGGAAAGTCCCCAC
>NW_020703051.1:0-2133 GCF_002925995.2 Terrapene triunguis | reverse complement strand
AAAGCATAACACACACCAAGATCATCTGCAGTTTATCTATATCCAGTATCTGCACCTGATGGCACTCAGTCTGTCAATGCTCTAAGGCTTTTATCATAACTAATTTCTATAAACCAAGTGCTGATCCTGCTTTACATAGAAGTAAGGGGCACATAGGCCCATAATCCTGGATATGTGAGGTTCACACCAGCCTCACTGCCAAGTAGGGTCAAGCTAGTATATTCAGGATTCTGGAGCAGAGGATCCTGCGAGAAGGGGTGAAGTGCTCATGCCAATTCTATGTACATTAGTCACTTTTCTGACAATAACTCTGGGCTTTTCAATGAAGCCCATCAGCACTTAGATACTACAGTGATTGGCTCTGTAGAAAAGCTGAAATGAGACAAGTAGTCAGGCCCAGTGCACATTTAAAACATGATTTCCAGTTACCAATACCTTTTTAGAGATGAGCTAATGGCAGAAACATTTATCTGAATCCACTGGAGCTAGCAGGGGGTGTGGGAGGATGCCAAAGGTTAATATCTTGAGGTCACCCTCTTAAGGTGAAAGCAGGCACCTCACTTACCTCCTCTGTCTTTCTCCTAGCAGTCACAACCCTGTGGTCTGGTTCTGGGGTACAGGGCAATGGGAGGGGGCGACATAAAGCAGTCCACACAAGAGAAAATATTTCCCTGACTCCCATCCTGGAGAGAGAAGCAGTCTCTCACGCTCTATAGGCAGTTGCATCATGATCAGTGGAACTGGAGCAGAGGACCCACAGAAGGACCGTTATAAACAGGACACCAGAAAAAAGACAATTAAGCTGAAATCAACTCAGTCACATGGAGTTTAATGAAGTCCCACTTGTTCAACATTCAGTTTTATTCATTGCACATAAAACAGCAGTCTCAGGTCCCACTCCTCTGTGAGACCAAAAGTCAGAGCTTAATCCTTGGAGAATTTCAACCAAGAAAATCAGCCCAGTATTAATTTTTAGAATCCTTGCGGGCCCCCACCTTCTGCACTCAAAGTGCCAGAATCAGCCTTGACACCTGGGGTAGGCCAAACTGTGGTAAAAAGCCTGTATATAGTTGGAAACTGGTGGTGGGGACTTGATCACAAATAAAGAGCACAGCCTGAAGCCAGAGGCCCCGGACAGCCAGGGCGAGGTATAGACCCACCCGGCTCCCCTGCTGGTCAAAAAGAAGGAGCAGCTGGGAGGGCAACCGTGAGACAGCAACTGGTGTGAGGACCTATGTGTGGCAGTAGACCTGTGGGGCAGTCCACCCCCTACCCAGTGTGCCTTTTGTGGCTGGAGGATGGACCAACCCCGCGTAGAGGACCCTGGGGACCACCCAGTAGGCGGCAGCAGGCCTTCCCAGAGTGGTCTCCTGGGTAGGGGGAGAAGGGGCTGGACCAGACCCCCCTGGCGGTTGCTTAAGTGGGGAGGTGTGTGGCAGGGTGCCTCTAGAGAAGCCTTAATCACCTCTTGCCCCTCCAGCCCCAATCCAATCCCCCTGATTGGAGCTGGGTACATAGCCTGATGGTTAGGGTTACCATACGTCCGTATTTTCCCGGACATGTCCGGCTTTTTGTTCTTAAATTGCTATCCAGGAGGAATTTTTAAATATCTAAAAATATGGACGTATGCTAACCCTAGATGGGAGCTGCCGGAGCCGTGGAGCGGGACTTGCAGGCGCCGGCAGCACACAGACAGCCCTCCGCCCCACTGACCCGATGAGCCAGAGAGACCTGTGGGGGGGCAAGGCGGGGAGTCCCGGCGATGCTTACCTGGGGCGGCTCCCAGGAAGCATCCAGCAGGTCCCTCTGGCTCCTAGGGTCAGGTCGGGTCAGGGAGAGCGGAGGGCTCTCTGCGTGCTGCGAGCACCTGGAAGCCCAGCCCCGCTCCACGGCTCCAGCAGCTCCCATTGGCGCTTTTCCTAGCCAATGGGAGCCACGGAGCTCGCGCTTGTGGCAGGCGCAGCACGTGGAGAGCTCTCGGCTGCCCCTGATCCTAGGAGACGAGGGACCTTCTGCAGGAGGGGTGAGTAGGTGAGCGGGGCGGGGTGAAGAGGTGAGCAGTGAGCCAGCAGTGGGTGGGGGGGTGAGTAGGCGAGCGGGTGGGAGTGGTGAAGAGGCGAGGAAGCCAGTGGC
>NW_020703050.1:0-6856 GCF_002925995.2 Terrapene triunguis | reverse complement strand
AAAGCATAACACACACCAAGATCATCTGCAGTTTATCTATATCCAGTCTCTGCACCTGATGGCACTCAGTCTGTCAATGCTCTAAGGCTTTTATCATAACTAATTTCTATAAACCAAGTGCTGATCCTGCTTTACATAGAAGTAAGGGGCACATAGGCCCATAATCCTGGATATGTGAGGTTCACACCAGCCTCACTGGCAAGTAGGGTCAAGCTAGTATATTCAGGATTGTGGAGCAGAGGATCCTGTGAGGAGGGGTGAAGTGCTCATGCCAATTCTATGTACATTAGTCACTTTTCTGACAATAACTCCGGGCTTTTCAATGAAGCCCATCAGCACTTAGATACTACAGTGATTGACTCTGTAGAAAAGCTGAAGTGAGACAAGTAGTCAGGCCCAGTGCACATTTAAAACATGATTTCCAGTTACCAATACCTTTTTAGAGATGAGCTAATGGCAGAAACATTTATCTGAATCCACTGGAGCTAGCAGGGGGTGTGGGAGGATGCCAAAGGTTAATGTCTTGAGGTCACCCTCTTAAGGTGAAAGCAGGCACCTCACTTACCTCCTCTGTCTTTCTCCTAGCAGTCACAACCCTGTGGTCTGGTTCTGGGGTACAGGGCAATGGGAGGGGGTGACATAAAGCAGTCCACACAAGAGAAAATATTTCCCTGACTCCCATCCTGGAGAGAGAAGCAGTCTCTCACGCTCTATAGGCAGTTGCATCATGATCAGTGGAACTGGAGCAGAGGACCCACAGAAGGACCGTTATAAACAGGACACCAGAAAAAAGACAATTAAGCTGAAATCAACTCAGTCACATGGAGTTTAATGAAGTCCCACTTGTTCAACATTCAGTTTTATTCATTGCACATAAAACAGCAGTCTCAGGTCCCACTCCTCTGTGAGACCAAAAGCCAGAGCTTAATCCTTGGAGAATTTCAACCAAGAAAATCAGCCCAGTATTAATTTTTAGAATCCTTGCGGGCCCCCACCTTCTGCACTCAAAGTGCCAGAATCAGCCTTGACACCTGGGGTAGGCCAAACTGTGGTAAGAAGCTTGTATATAGTTGGAAACTGGTGGGGGGGGACTTGATCACAAATAAAGAGCACAGGCGTTGCACCAGCCTGAAGCCTCTCTGAGGAGAAGGGCTGAATCTGGAGGGGCATGGTGTACACCCTGTTACATGTGGGGGCTTGTCCGGGATCTACACAACCACCGCCAGGGCATGGCTACTTGAGGATGGAGGGAACCATGCAGTGGCTAGCTAAACAGCAAGAGGAGCTGCAGAAAACCCTCCAGGCCTTCCAGCAGTCCCACCAGGTGGAGTGGCAGGCCTTGCTTGCTTGGCAGGCCAAACAACAGAAGACCCTTCAGGACTTCATCAGGGAGCAGGCCAATGTACTGCAGCAGCTCCTGCACCAATTGGTGAGTCCCCCAGGCGGTGATGGCAGCCGCACGCCAGGGTTGGAACTCTGTAAAATGGGCCCTGACGCCTTCCTGTGTAGTTTGAGCAGGTGGCGACAGAAGCCGGATGGGACAAGGCGACCTTGGCCCTAAGACTGGCCCCCTATCAGGCTGGTGAGGCGCAGGCTGCCTATATGGCCTTAGTGCAGTGGTTCTCAAACTTTTGTACTGGTGACCCCTTTCACATAGCATGCCTCTGAGTATGAACCTTCCCCCCCCTTATAAATTAAAAACACTTTTTTACATATTTAACACCATTATAAATGCTGGATGCAAAGCGGGATTTGGGGTGGAGGCTGACAGCTCATGCCCCCCCACGTAATAACCTCATGATCCCCTGAGGGGTCCCGACCCCCAGTTTGGCCTGTTCATCCCTTAAGGCAGGGGTTCTCAAAGATTGATGCGGTGAAGGCAGCTGTCCTAGGCCTGGTCTACACTGGGGGGGTGTCGATGTAAGATATGCAACTTCAGCTACGGGAATACCATAGCTGAAGTCGAGATAACTTATACCGACTTACCTCCCATCCTCACGGCGCGAGATCGACGGCCGCGGCTCCCCCGTCGACTCCGCTACCGCCGCTCGCTCTGGTGGAGTTCCGGAGTTGACGGGGAGCGTGTTCGGGGATCGATATATCGCATCTTAACGAGACACGATATATCAATTCCCGATAAATCGATCGCTACCCGCCGATACGGCGGGTAGTCTGGACGTATCCCTAGACTGGATGGGACTGTCTGCGGAAAAGTACAGACAGAAGTTTTGGGTGGCCCGGTAGACAGGGGTTTTGCAGCCCCAAGCTTTTGCCCAGAAACTCACGGACTGGGCCACTTGGTGGTTAAGGCCAGATACACAGATGGTAGGAGAGATTATAGACAGGGTGATCCTGGAACAATTTGTGTAGGGCCTCCCGGAAAAAATGTGAGTCTGGGTCCAGTGGCACCAGCTGAATATGGTAGAGGCCGCGGTCAAATTGACCGAGGAATACACAGAGGCAGATGTTCCTCGAAAGGAGGATCGGACAGGTTGGGATCTGGACTCCCACAAACCCTCCAACCCCCCGGGAGAAGCCCGCAGAAAAGAAAGGAGAACAAGGGAGCCCCTAGTCACCCAGGACAGTTGGTCTGCTGGCAGTGTGGGCAGCCGGGACATAAATTCAGAGATTGCCCAGTAATGGAGTGTGGGCTAGCTGAGGTTTGCAGTTGGACGACAGGTGGAAGGAGGAAGCAGGGGTGAGGACTGGCCACCATCCCCATGCGGGTGGGGAGGAAGCCCCAGAGGAGCTTAGTGGACACTGCCTCAGCCCACTCCCTCCTTCAGAGAGGGCTGGTGAAGCCCCAGTGGTTTATCCACTGGGTAAGAATGATACTCGAGTGCATCCATAGGGATTGGAGGCCCTGCCCAGGAGGTCGGGGGCTGGTTTGCCTGGCAACTGGTGGGGGTGATAGAGGGGTTGCTGTACCCCATAGTACTGGGGACAGATTGGGGCCCCATCCCAAATGGGAAAGGAGGCCATGGGAGGAGACCCCCTGGCAAGAAGGGAGCGGAGACGCTGATGAGGGGAGACCCCTATGCTCAGAGGCCCCAATGAGACGGAGGACCCAGGTCCCCAGAGGACAGGAGAGAAAGACCCTAGACAACAGAGCCAGAGAGAAGACGGGAGGGAAGTAGAGGGCAAGGGACTGAAAAAGTGTCCCATTACACTGGTCTACAATTTTTGAGAAGTCGTCTGCTTCAGAGATAAAATGTGCTATTTATTATGTATTTTGATGTGCTGAATTCAAATATGACAATTAAAACAACTGATTGGCTACTGTTTCTAAGATATTTAAGTTTTTACATTTTATGTCTATGTATATTGTGTAGATAGTAGAGTTTTAATCATAAATTGTAAACCTAGGTCTTTTCATGTGTTTATGGTTGCTTTACATGATAATATTTCACCTGTCCTGTTTATGTAACACTTTAAAAATCAGCAAAAGGGTTATATAAATAAAATTTATTATGAAACAAAAGGCAAAAAACTATTATGTACATAGTTTAGTCCTATTCAGTGTCTACTCGGCGCTTCTTGGCTTGTCTCTTGTATTCATTAAATGGAGCATCTCTTGTCACTGTCCAGCAATAGTCTGCAAGCATTGATGGGCTCCATTTGCCCTGATAGCGTTTCTCCATTGTTGCAATGTCCTGGTGAAATCGCTCGCCGTGCTCGTCGCTCACTGCTCCGCAGTTCGGTGGAAAAAAATCTAGATGAGAGTGCAAAAAATGTATCTTTAGTGACATGTTGCAACCAAGGCTTTTGTATGCCTTGAGGAGGTTTTCCACCAACAACCTGTAGTTGTCTGCCTTGTTGTTTCCGAGAAAATTTATTGCCACTAACTGGAAGGCTTTCCATGCCGTCTTTTCCTTGCCACGCAGTGCATGGTCAAATGCATCATCTCGAAGAAGTTCACGAATCTGAGGACCAACAAAGACACCTTCCTTTATCTTAGCTTCACTTAACCTTGGAAATTTTCCACGGAGGTACTTGAAAGCTGCTTGTGTTTTGTCAATGGCCTTGACAAAGTTCTTCATCAGACCCAGCTTGATGTGTAAGGGTGGTAACAAAATCTTCCTTGATTCAACAAGTGGTGGATGCTGAACCACCTCCCAGGCTCCAATGAGTGTCGGAGTGGCCAATCTTTCTTGATGTAGTGGGAATCTCTTGCACGACTATCCCATTCGCAGAGAAAACAGCAGTACTTTGTGTATCCAGTCTGCAGACCAAGCAAGAGAGCAACAACCTTCAAATCACCACAAAGCTGCCACTGATGTTGGTCATAGTTTATGCACCTCAAAAGTTGTTTCATGTTGTCATAGGTTTCCTTCATATGGACTGCATGACCAACTGGAATTGATGGCAAAACATTGCCATTATGCAGTAAAACAGCTTTAAGACTCGTCTTCGATGAATCAATGAACAGTCTCCACTCATCTGGATCGTGAACGATGTTGAGGGCTGCCATCACACCATCGATGTTGTTGCAGGCTACAAGATCACCTTCCATGAAGAAGAATGGGACAAGATCCTTTTGACAGTCACGGAACATGGAAACCCTAACATCACCTGCCAGGAGATTCCACTGCTGTAGTCTGGAGCCCAACAGCTCTGCCTTACTCTTGGGTAGTTCCAAATCCCTGACAAGGTCATTCAGTTCACCTTGTGTTATGAGGTGTGGTTCAGAGGAGGAGGATGGGAGAAAATGTGGGTCCTGTGACATTGATGGTTCAGGACCAGAAGTTTCATCCTCTTCCTCTTCCTCGTCTGACTCAAGTGAGAATGATTCTGGTGCATCAGGAACCAGCAGTCCTTCTCCGTGGGGTACTGGGCGTATAGCTGATGGAATGTTTGGATAATGCACAGTCCACTTTTTCTTCTTTGACACACCTTTCCCAACTGGAGGCACCATGCAGAAGTAACAATTGCTGGTATGATCTGTTGGCTCTCTCCAAATCATTGGCACTGCAAAAGGCATAGATTTCCTTTTCCTGTTCAACCACTGGCGAAGATTTGTTGCACAAGTGTTGCAGCATATGTGTGGGGCCCACCTCTTGTCCTGATCTCCAATTTTGCAGCCAAAATAAAGGTGATAGGCTTTCTTAACCATAGTGGTTATATTGCACTTTTGTGATGCAAAAGTCACTTCACCACAAACATAGCAGAAGTTATCTGCACTGTTCACACAAGTACGAGGCATCTCTGCTCACTTTGGCTAAACAGAAATGTGTCCCTTTGCAAAATCAAACACTGACAAATAAGAGAGCACAACACTGTATGATTTCTAGAGCTGATATAGGGCAATTTGTTCAGCAGAGTGATGTAAGCTTCGTTATGATTGCATCATCCATGACTTCTAGGAATAACATGATGCAATTCATATCATGTATGACGCAATACCAGCTTCAGATTGCATCATTCATTGTTTTGCCTAAAAAGCAAGTACTGTCCAAACCCAGTCATAGATTTATTCATAGATCCAGTCAAAGATGTATTTTAGTCATTTCTGGTTTAAATTGAGATCCCTTCCCTTTATAACTCACTTATCCTCCGCCATTCCCAAGTCAAGGGTCGTATATACTGACCCAATAGCATATCTTGAAAACTAGAGCCAATCAACAATTTTAAGCATCATTTTCGTTCTCAGTGACCCAGAATTAGTAAAGTTTGACTACATTTATTTCAGAAGCATTTTGGCTGTAGAGCAGTGTTATAGAACCACAGGGGAAAGGGCCTGAGGATGGGGGGTGGGGGCAAGGAATGCCTGAAGGTGGAGCCTCCAGGCAGGGAGAACCAGACTCCCCTGGGCCAGGTAACTGCACCAGAGGCCCCGGACAGCCGGGGCGAGGTATAGACCCACCCAGCTCCCCTGCCGGACAAAAAGGAGGAGCAGCTGGGAGGGCAACCGTGAGACAGCAACTGGTGTGAGGACCTGTGGGTGGCAGTAGACCTGTGGGGCAGTCCACCCCCTGCCCAGCGTGCCTTTTGTGGCTGGGGGATGGACCAACCCCGCGTAGAGGACCCTGGGGACCACCCAGTAGGTGGCAGCAGGCCTCCCCAGAGTGGTCTCCCGAGTAGGGGGAGAAGGGGCTGGACCAGGCCCCCCTGGCGGTTGCTTAAGTGGGGAGGTGTGTGGCAGGGTGCCTCTAGAGAAGACTTAATCACCTCTTGCCCCTCCAGCCCCAATCCAATCCCCCTGATTGAAGCTGGGTACATAGCCTGATGGTTAGGGTTACCATACATTCGTATTTTCCCGGACATGTCCGGCTTTTTAGTTCTTAAATTGCTATCCGGGAGGAATTTTTAAATATCTAAAAATATGGACGTATGCTAACCCTAGATGGGAGCTGCCGGAGCCACGGAGCGGGGCTTGCAGGCGCCGGCAGCACACAGACAGCCCTCCGCCCCACTGACCCGATGAGCCAGAGGTGGGGAGTCCCGGCGATGCTTACCTGGGGCGGCTCCCAGGAAGCATCCGGCAGGTCCCTCTGGTTCCTAGGGTCAGATCGGGTCGGGGGGGAGTGGAGGGCTCTCTGCGTGCTGCCAGCGCCTGGAAGCCCGGCCCCGCGCCGCGACTCCGGCAGCTCCCATTGGCGCTTTTCCCGGCCAATGGGAGCCACGGAGCTCGCGCTTGTGGCAGGCGCAGCACGTGGAGACCTCTCGGCTGCCCCTGATCCTAGGAGCCGAGGGACCTGCTGCAGGAGGGGTGAGTAGGCGAGCGGGGCGGGGTGAAGAGGTGAGCAGTGAGCCAGCAGTGGGTGGGGGGGTGAGTAGGCGAGCGGGTGGGAGTGGTGAAGAGGTGAGGGAGCCAGTGGCTGACTGGCGGGCGGGTGAGGAGGCAAGTGGCGGGCGG
>NW_020703049.1:0-2224 GCF_002925995.2 Terrapene triunguis | reverse complement strand
AATGGTACAGGATAACTAAAAACAATTTCATTCACATTGGTTCTACATTGTCCCCCTTTTGACCCTTCAATCCAGGGGCATTGAATGGGTCACACTTTATGTAATTGTTTTAAGGCAGAACCAACATAACAGTTAGGATTACTAATAGGACAATGATGGGATGAAAAATTATATTTAGAATTGCTGACCAGGTGGGCTTCTCCTACAACACTGCCCCTTTATTTATGATTATTACAGCAGTTGTTATTGTAGGGCACAGGTGATCTGTTGCAAACAAACCAAACAATTATAAAACCATTACCATTACAATAATTGGGTACATTGACAAAGAAGATGAGGCCCAAGTTTGATGCTGCAATAGCCATCAAACAATAAAAGTCACTGAGGTCAGGACCTTCTTAAGCACACACAACAAATAAGATTTTGTAGGAGTACCACAGTTCTCATGCAAGGTTAAGCTGATTTGGACTTAAACTAACATTTAGTTGCTAAAATGTTGCAGAATTTCCTATTTTTAACAGTTGTTCTCAAGAGGTTTTTGGGGACCTGAAAGATGGGGCCCTACAATCATGGGCCAAGGTTTTACAGGTTATGGGGGCCCAAGAACTACCCTTTAGGGCTTGGGGAAGTAGAACCAGAGTGCATAGAGGAAAGTGTGGAATTAACAATACAAGCAAATGTAACTAACAATGCAAATGTATTAATAACAAAAATTAACAACAAAATGACTATTAGAGAACCTAACAAAAAATAAACCTGATGCTCTGGGGACCAAAGTTTTTTGGACACAAGTGGTGATTGATAAATTGGATGGACATGGGGGAAGTAGAGAGAGGAAAAGACATTTGCCCTGTTTAGTGTAATATCCCCTCTTTTTCTGGACCCAATGCTAGCACAGGACACCACTAGAGACAGACACAGAACATGCAACACAGAACACTGAACACAGACTTTGTCATGACACTATAACCATGGTATTTTATAACTCTTCAGCTGGTACCAGCTCTTCTGATGTTCTGGTTTAGAGCCTGAAAGATAAAAGCTTGGAAACAAATTAGCACAGTGCTCCCACCATGGCAGAACCTGCTTAGTTTCTGCCACAGTGTGTTTGGTACTTGGGACTGCACAAATGCTAATTAAGTGATGCATTTTTTTTTTGTGAGTGTAAATTCTTCCTTTCTCTCAGTAAAAGGGCGTTAGCACTTCATTTAGAAAAAAAATTATGTTTTAAAATCTCCAGCCATTTTGCCATGGCCTGGAGATCTGAGGGAGAAGCAGGCACTGTTGTTAACTGTTTCAATGGCATTTTGGCCCTGGGAGGAGGAATTTACCCAAATATCCCAAATATTCCCCTTCCCAATCTCCAGAGGGGTCCCAAAGGTCTGCCCCCTTCTGGGGTCTCAAATGTTTCTTCTCCTGATGTTACTGCTGCTGTAAGATTTGAGAGTGCTGTTTTAACTCTCTGTACCCAACCTGTTTTCCAGTTTCTCTATCTGTTGCTTGCCTGGGCCCAACAGTTCCTTTCCATGGGCACAAGCCTTGTTTTACTACTAATTTAGCAAGGAGGGTGGGCTTTTCAACTAGCCCCCACCCTTCCTGGTCCCGTTCCTTAAACATTTTCTTCAAAATTGTGAAATTACCACAATATTACTTACAAAAAAACAAAACAAAACAAACAAACATAAACCACACTACACTGCCCAAACTCCTATATCCTTCAGAGTTTGGTTTAACAGAACAAGATCTGTATCTTATGTTTTTAACCCACTCTGGGCCAGAGGGAGAGACGCTCAGCCTCCCTCTGTATTACTCGGTCTGCTACCACCGAGGGTTCATACACCAATTATACAAATCCTTCCCCGGATCAGAGTGAGAAACACTAAGTTCTCCTCTTTAGCTCAGTCTTGCTACGGCTGAGGGTGTATGTACCTCTATAACACAATTTAAACCTAAACTCCTATAACCTTCAGAGTTTGGTTAATCCTTCCCCGGATTATGTACCTTTATAACACAATTTAAACCTAAACTCCTATATCCTTCAGAGTTTGGTTAATTAACTGAAAGTTTACACTCTTTTTCTATAGTGCCAGGCTTGCTAAAGCTGGCGGTGTGCACACCAGTTTTATAATAACTGTGGATTCTATGCTTGCTCTCCCTTTTGCATTCTCCACCAATAATGTTGTCCCACAAACTTACACAGGATCGTTTTAGGGGTCAAGACAAA
>NW_020703048.1:0-1262 GCF_002925995.2 Terrapene triunguis | reverse complement strand
ATGTCCTGGGCGCTGGGGCTCGTGGTTTCTGACAGCTCTGTGCCACTCTCCGACTTCAAGCTCTCACGGCGGTGCCGTAGCCTCCTCGCCCGATTTCTCTGCATCTGCCTCAGGGAAAGGTGTATGATAAGCTGCGAGGTGTTGAGAACGGCCACAAGTGCAGCGATGGTCGCAGCGTGATCCATGATCGCAGTGCTGTGGCGTCCGCGCTGTCACTGACCAGAAAAGTGCGCGAACTGATTTCCCGCCGGCGCTTTCATGGAGGGAGGGAGGGCGTTAGTGACGGACGGATGACGACAAATTTTTTTTACCCAGAAGGCATTGGCGGCTCGACCCAGAATTCCGATGGGCAGCGGGGACTGCGGGAACTGTGGGATAGCTGCCCACAGTGCACCGCTTCCAATATCGACGCTCGCCCCGTTAGTGTGGACTCACAAAGTCGAATTACTGTCCTTAGTGTGGACACACACGTTCGACTTTGCAATATCGATTCCACATATTCGATTTAAGTAAAATCGAATTACCCTCGTAGTGTAGACATACCCTCAGAAGTCTGAACCTTATCCCAAATTATACTGTAGTGAGGCTACACGTAGCGCTGGGAGGAAACACTTGGCAAAAGCCGACTGTAATGGTGGTCATATATACAGTACAGCACACTGTTCTTAATATACTGGGAACGTTGAGTGTGGGACACTGGTAGGCTTGTAGTGTTTATCAGACATTTTATTTGCATGTGCATGGTTAGAGCTCTCTAGCTGCACCTGCTGTGAGATCATGGAGGATATTACTGAAGGGTGTGTGGTCATTGGTGATGGAACTGCAAAGAACGGACCAGTGTGTGTTCTGGTTTCAGATTACCTTATGTGACTGGGAAGAGTATAGCAGACTCAAGTGTGCGAAATGAAGAGGAGCAGATTTAGCTTAAATTTAACAGCAGTGTTATGGAAATGAAAGAGGAAGTGAGAGGGTTTGAGAGAGCTGAGGAGATGAGGTTAAGATGACAAGTCTAGGGCCTGGTCTACACTAGGCTTTTATGTCGAATTTAGCGCCGTTATATCGAATTAACCCTGCACCCGTCCACACCACGAAGCCATTTAGTTCGACATAGAGCCCTCCTTAAATCGATTTCTGTAATCCTCCACAACGAGAGGAGTAGCGCTAAATTCGAAATGGCCATATCGAATTAGGCTAGGTGTGGATGGAAATCGACGGTAATAGCTCCGGGAGCTATCCCACAGTGCACCACTCTGTTGACGCTC
>NW_020703047.1:2830-3451 GCF_002925995.2 Terrapene triunguis | reverse complement strand
GCAACGCAGTGCCGCGTGAAAATCAAGGAGCTGAGACAAGGCTACCAAAAAACCAAAGAGGCTAACGGACGATCCGGATCCCAGCCCCACACATCCCGTTTCTACGAGGCACTGCATTCCATCCTAGGTGCGGCCGCCACCACTACCCCACCAGTGACCGTGGACTCTGAGGATGGGATATTGTCCGCGACCGGTTCCTCAGCGGACGGGGAAGAGGAGGAAGGAGATGAGGAGGACGAGGCAGTAGACAGCGCTTACAACGCTGATTTGCCCGACAGCCAGGAGCTCTTCATCACCCTGACAGAGATCCCCTACCAACCCTCCCCAGCCGTTACCCCAGACACAGATTCAGGGGAAGGATCAAGCAGTAAGTGTTTTAAATATCCAAACATTTATTTACAACATAACTGGCATATTTAAAATATTAACAGTAGCTAAAGTGCTTTAAAACATGTAAACATTTATTTGCAACAAAACAGGAAGATTGAAAATATTAACAGTGGGTAAAGTGCTTAAAAACATGTAAACAGGAAAGTCAAACAAAAGGGGAATCAGTGCAAAGTGTATCATGATTACTCCGTCTTTGGGCGCCTCAATATATAGTCCGAACCATTTTAAAAA
>NW_020703047.1:0-2730 GCF_002925995.2 Terrapene triunguis | reverse complement strand
CACAATGTCCGCTTCATGATTATAGTGCCCAAAACCCTGCAGTCATTTGTCCCTCCAAGGGCACCTAAGCCAAGAACTGGTCAATGTAACCGGGGATCGAGGCGACATCCTCCGGGGAGAACTCCTCATACACCTCCTGCAGGTGTTTTTCAAGCCTCATCAGCAGGTTCCTGGGCAGGGACAGCTTATTAGGCCCCCCGTGGTAGGACACGTTTCCCTGCCACAACGCCAGCAGGTACTCCGGGATCATGGCCTTGCACAGCAGTGCAGCAAATGGCCCCGGTTTCTGCAGGCTGTCCCGGAGCATCTTCTCCTTCTGGCTCTCGGAGACCTTCAGGAGGGTGATGTCAGGCATGACTCCCTGCTGTGAATTAGGTAGGGGAAAGTTAGTATTGGGACTGCTTGCCCGTCCCTTTACAGAACTGCAACCGCCGGTTTACAGCCACGCGGTTTACAGCCGCGAGGGGCTGGGACAGGGGCAGAGTTCATGCTTGCAGGATTGCTGCCAGCAGAGACTCGCATTGCTTTCTATGTGAAAGGAGGCCAGTGCCACTCTTAAAGTTTTAAGCGGCCACAAGTCTACGGCTTACCATGTTTGCCATCTAGACAAAGTCCGGTGTCCTGCCCTGCTCCTCAGCTCGCCACAGCAAGACCGCAGGCACTGTAGGCGAGGGCCGAAAATTCGACCTTGTCCTCAGTGCGCGTGTGATAGGTGCTCTGCATGGTCTTGTTCACAGAGAAAGACTATGTTCTCTGTTCACAGATACATTGCTCTGTCTCAGGAATTCACTCCCTTTTTCCAATTCCCACAGCCACATCTGCCCAGAGGCTAGCGCACATTAGGAGGAGGAAGAAGAGGACACGGGAAGACATGTTTGCTGAACTAATGGAATGCTCCCGAGCACAGGCAGCCCAGCAGACACAGTGGAGGGAGAACTTGTCCCAAATGCACCGGGCAAACATGGAACGGGAGGAGAGGTGGCGACAGGAGGACAGGCAGGCTACTCAAACGCTGCTTGGACTAATGAGGGAGCAAACGGACACGCTCCGCCGCCTTGTGGATGTTCTGCAGGACCGGAGGCAGGAGGAGAGAGCCCCGCTGCAGTCTCTCTGTAACTGCCCTGCCCCGCCACCAAGTCCCATACCCCCCTCACCCAAAGTCCAAACACGGAGGGGTGGAAGGGGCCGGGAAAAATTTCACTCCACCCCTGCGGACTGCTCTACCACTAGAAGGCTCTCATTCCCCAAAATTTGAAAAGTCCTTTCCTACCCGCCTCACACAAGACCCCGTCCAAGTTTCACCCCCCCGTTCCATGTGCGGTTGTTAATAAAGAATACGTTTCTGTTCATTTCTGTTTCCATCCTCTTCTTTTGGAGGGGAGTCTGTCTGAAGGGGGGGGAAGGGGCTTGGTCATTGGACAGGACAGTCACCTTTAGCAGGGGGCAGGTGCAGCAGCAGGGCACATATACAGTGCAGTGACTAGTTATCCTGGTTAGTCTGGGAGGTGGTTTTCATGTTTTGTGTGGTGGGGGCGGTGGTGTTGCTCTCTGACTTGGTGGCGGGGGAGGGCAGTTACAGATCTTATGCAGCGGTCCTTACCCTGCATCACAGAGCCGCGCAGCAGGGGATCTGTAACCCTCCTCCCCCTGCAAGACAGTCACATAGGCGACATATACACGCAGTCCCGGCCAGGAGGGCTGGCAGGCTCCGTTGAAACAACCAGTCCACCACCGCGGAGCCTGTCATTCCTGGAGTTTAGAAGCATCATTTGCATCACAACCCTAAACCCGCCCCCCGCCACAGTCTGCGTCCCAGGTTTAAAACATTCCCGCGAAAACAGTAATAAAGACAACGGTGTCCATGAACAAAACAGAACAGATTTTATTTTTTGGGAAGGGGGCGAAGGGGGTATGTAAGTGGAGAGGATAGTCGACGGCAACTGGGTAAAGAAACGGGGGCAAGTTCTGCCTCTGTGTCCACAAACTTAAAAGTCACTGGGTACCCTGCTCAGCCTTGAAACTGGCTTTCAAAGCCTCCCGGATGCACAGCGCGTCCCGCTGGGCTCTTCTAATCGCCCGGCTGTCTGGCTGGGCGTAATCAGCAGCCAGGCTATTTGCCTCAACCTCCCACCCCGCCATAAAGGTCTCCCCCTTGCTCTCACACAGATTGTGGAGCACACAGCAAGCTGCAATAACGATGGGGATATTGGTTTCGCTGAGATCACAGCGAGTGAGTAAGCTTCTCCATCTCCCCTTGAGACGGCCAAAAGCACACTCCACCACCATTCTGCACTTGCTCAGCCGGTAGTTGAACAGTTCTTTTTCTGTGTCCAGGGCGCCAGTATAGGGCTTCATGAGCCAGGGCATTAGCGGGTAGGCTGGGTCCCCGAGGATGACTGTAGGCATCTCCACATCCCCAAGAGTTATTTTGTGGTCTGGGAAGTAAATACCTTCCTGCAGCCGTCTAAACAGACCAGAGTTCCTGAACACGCGAGCGTCATGAACCTTGCCCGGCCATCCGACGTAGATGTTTGTAAACCGTCCCCGATGGTCCACCAGTGCTTGCAGCACCATTGAAAAGTAGCCCTTTCTATTGATGTACTGGCTGGCCTGGTGGCCCGGTCCCAGGATAGGGATGTGAGTCCCATCTATAGCCCCACCGCAGTTTGGGAATCCCATCGCGGCGAAGCCATCTATGATGGCCTGCGCGTTTCCCAGGGTCACTACCTT
>NW_020703046.1:0-3209 GCF_002925995.2 Terrapene triunguis | reverse complement strand
GCAACGCAGTGCCGCGTGAAAATCAAGGAGCTGAGACAAGGCTACCAGAAGACCAAAGAGGCAAACGGACGCTCCGGATCCCAGCCCCACACATCCCGTTTCTACGAGGCACTGCATTCCATCCTAGGTGCGGCCGCCACCACTACCCCACCAGTGACCGTGGACTCTGAGGATGGGATATTGTCCGCGACCGGTTCCTCAGCGGACGGGGAAGAGGAGGAAGGAGATGAGGAGGACGAGGCAGTAGACAGCGCTTACAACGCTGATTTGCCCGACAGCCAGGAGCTCTTCATCACCCTGACAGAGATCCCCTACCAACCCTCCCCAGCCGTTACCCCAGACACAGATTCAGGGGAAGGATCAAGCAGTAAGTGTTTTAAATATCCAAACATTTATTTACAACATAACTGGCATATTTAAAATATTAACAGTAGCTAAAGTGCTTTAAAACATGTAAACATTTATTTGCAACAAAACAGGAAGATTGAAAATATTAACAGTGGGTAAAGTGCTTCAAAACATGTAAACAGGAAAGTCAAACAAAAGGGGAATCAGTGCAAAGTGTATCATGATTACTCCGTCTTTGGGCGCCTCAATATATAGTCCGAACCATTTTAAAAAAATCTCACAATGTCCGCTTCATGATTATAGTGCCCAAAACCCTGCAGTCATTTGTCCCTCCAAGGGCACCTAAGCCAAGAACTGGTCAATGTAACCGGGGATCGAGGCGACATCCTCCGGGGAGAACTCCTCATACACCTCCTGCAGGTGTTTTTCAAGCCTCATCAGCAGGTTCCTGGGCAGGGACAGCTTATTAGGCCCCCCGTGGTAGGACACGTTTCCCTGCCACAACGCCAGCAGGTACTCCGGGATCATGGCCTTGCACAGCAGTGCAGCAAATGGCCCCGGTTTCTGCAGGCTGTCCCGGAGCATCTTCTCCTTCTGGCTCTCGGAGACCTTCAGGAGGGTGATGTCAGGCATGACTCCCTGCTGTGAATTAGGTAGGGGAAAGTTAGTATTGGGACTGCTTGCCCGTCCCTTTACAGAACTGCAACCGCCGGTTTACAGCCACGCGGTTTACAGCCGCGAGGGGGTGGGACAGGGCCAGAGTTCATGCTTGCAGGATTGCTGCCAGCAGAGACTCGCATTGCTTTCTATGTGAAAGGAGGCCAGTGCCACTCTTAAAGTTTTAAGCGGCCACAAGTCTACGGCTTACCATGTTTGCCATCTAGACAAAGTCCGGTGTCCTGCCCTGCTCCTCAGCTCGCCACAGCAAGACCGCAGGCACTGTAGGCGAGGGCCGAAAATTCGACCTTGTCCTCAGTGCGCGTGTGATAGGTGCTCTGCATGGTCTTGTTCACAGAGAAAGACTATGTTCTCTGTTCACAGATACATTGCTCTGTCTCAGGAATTCACTCCCTTTTTCCAATTCCCACAGCCACATCTGCCCAGAGGCTAGCGCACATTAGGAGGAGGAAGAAGAGGACACGGGAAGACATGTTTGCTGAACTAATGGGATGCTCCCGAGCACAGGCAGCCCAGCAGACACAGTGGAGGGAGAACTTGTCCCAAATGCACCGGGCAAACATGGAACGGGAGGAGAGGTGGCGACAGGAGGACAGGCAGGCTACTCAAACGCTGCTTGGACTAATGAGGGAGCAAACGGACACGCTCCGCCGCCTTGTGGATGTTCTGCAGGACCGGAGGCAGGAGGAGAGAGCCCCGCTGCAGTCTCTCTGTAACTGCCCTGCCCCGCCACCAAGTCCCATACCCCCCTCACCCAAAGTCCAAACACGGAGGGGTGGAAGGGGCCGGGAAAAATTTCACTCCACCCCTGCGGACTGCTCTACCACTAGAAGGCTCTCATTCCCCAAAATTTGAAAAGTCCTTTCCTACCCGCCTCACACAAGACCCCGTCCAAGTTTCACCCCCCCGTTCCATGTGCGGTTGTTAATAAAGAATACGTTTCTGTTCATTTCTGTTTCCATCCTCTTCTTTTGGAGGGGAGTCTGTCTGAAGGGGGGGGAAGGGGCTTGGTCATTGGACAGGACAGTCACCTTTAGCAGGGGGCAGGTGCAGCAGCAGGGCACATATACAGTGCAGTGACTAGTTATCCTGGTCAGTCTGGGAGGTGGTTTTCATGTTCTGTGTGGTGGGGGCGGTGGTGTTGCTCTGTGACTTGGTGGCGGGGGAGGGCAGTTACAGATCTTATGCAGCGGTCCTTACCCTGGATCACAGAGCCGCGCAGCAGGGGATCTGTAACCCTCCTCCCCCTGCAAGACAGTCACATAGCCGACACATACACGCAGTCCCGGCCAGGAGGGCTGGCAGGCTCCGTTGAAACAACCAGTCCACCATCGCGGAGCCTGTCATTCCTGGAGTTTAGAAGCATCATTTGCATCACAACCCTAAACCCGCTCCCCGCCACAGTCTGCGTCCCAGGTTTAAAACATTCCCGTGAAAACAGTAATAAAGACAACGGTGTCCATGAACAAAACAGAACAGATTTTATTTTTTGGGAAGGGGGTGAAGGGGGTATGTAATTGGAGAGGATAGTCGACGGCAACTGGGTAAAGAAACGGGGGCAAGTTCAGCTTCTGTGTCCACAAACTTAAAAGTCAATGGGTACCCTGCTCAGCCTTGAAACTGGCTTTCAAAGCCTCCCGGATGCACAGCGCGTCCCGCTGGGCTCTTCTAATCGCCCGGCTGTCTGGCTGGGCGTAATCAGCAGCCAGGCTATTTGCCTCAACCTCCCACCCCGCCATAAAGGTCTCCCCCTTGCTCTCACACAGATTGTGGAGCACACAGCAAGCTGCAATAACGATGGGGATATTGGTTTCGCTGAGATCACAGCGAGTGAGTAAGCTTCTCCATCTCCCTTTGAGACGGCCAAAAGCACACTCCACCACCATTCTGCACTTGCTCAGACGGTAGTTGAACAGTTCTTTTTCTGTGTCCAGGGCGCCAGTATAGGGCTTCATGAGCCAGGGCATTAGCGGGTAGGCTGGGTCCCCGAGGATGACTGTAGGCATCTCCACATCCCCAAGAGTTATTTTGTGGTCTGGGAAGTAAATACCTTCCTGCAGCCGTCTAAACAGACCAGAGTTCCTGAACACACGAGCGTCATGAACCTTGCCCGGCCATCCGACGTAGATGTTTGTAAACCGTCCCCGATGGTCCACCAGTGCTTGCAGCACCATTGAAAAGTA
>NW_020703045.1:0-1436 GCF_002925995.2 Terrapene triunguis | reverse complement strand
TGTAACCCTTCTGCCCATCTAGTTGGCAGCAACAAGGGCCGGGTTCTGTATCTAGGGGTTCCGTTTCAATAACACAATGCAAAACCGGCTCGAGCCCCCACCCAGTGACCTGGGACAATTACATACCACCCCCCTGGGTACCTCTAAGAGGCAATACTTCCCCTCTCGCAAGCACGGAGTCTGAGTGTAGCAGAAAATGTTTAATAACATGAGGTAAACGACATCAGCATAAAATTGGAAAAAACACCACAAACAGGATTCATAACACAAACCATGAGCAAAACCCACCCCAGCAAATTGGGCTGTGTCCTTTCCCTTTGGTTCTTGAATCCAGCAACCCAAAAATCACCCAGAGTCCCCAAAGTCCAACACCCCCCAAAGTCTCTTGGGTCCAGCAACCACCCAAAGTCCCAAAAGTCCAACAACCCCCAAAGTCTCTGTCCCTGATCCGTGCAGCCCCAGAGTAAAAGGGGGGAGCACGCAGGGTGTTAAGGGGCACCTTACGTGATCCGAGGCTGGCCAGCCGTCTGTTTCTCCGTGGGGGTTCCGCCACAGCCTTCACCACGAGCCGCTCCACTCCACCTGCTGTCCCGTGAGCCGCTCCTGCCGTCCCACGAACTGCTCCGCTCTACAAGCCACTCCGCTCCGCTCCGCTCCGCTCACCGACCTGTGAGCCGTTCCAGCCGTCCCCGCAAACAGCTCCGCTCGCCGTTCCTTGGGCCACTCCAACCGGCCCCGCAAGTCTCCACGCCGCTCGCTGCTCCTCCAGTCGTCCCCACAAATTGCTCCGTCAGCTGCTGAGCAATATAGCTTCAGGCTCCCCCACCAGTTAACACAGCACTCAGTGATCTCAGCTCTTAATAACATCAGCTCTTTTGTGATTTCAGCTCTTAGCGATTTCAGCTCATAGTATAGTAGGGGAGCCCCAGTGCTGGTGCACCATTGGCCCAAAGTGAATTCAGCTCAGCAGCCTGTAACTAGACTCCTACGGGAATCAAAGTTAGCTCTGACATTCAACAGTGGAGAGAGGAGGCAGTGCAATTGGTGTTTTGGACCCTCAGAGGGGGCCCATACCATCAGGTACAAATACCTGTCCCCATCCTCTCTCAATTCACTGGGTTTTGTAACCCAGGCCCCTTGACAAGCAAATGCTACTTAGGTAATGGTGAAGGATTCACTCAGTCCTTCTGTCATACAACAGTTCCACTGGCCTTGATTCACAGAATCAGGGTAACAAAACTTTATTCTTCCTGCCCCAATAACAGAGAAACTGGGGATCCCACACCAGCCAAAGTAACCACTTTCGGTTGCTGTGGGCTCATGCTATGCGTGTGGGTGGGCCTATGCAAACAAGATCCGCCCCTGGAGTTCTTTTCCACACTCGCCATAATTCACCACCAGATGTCAGGGTAGAGCTCATCCTGACTCTGCTTACA
>NW_020703044.1:0-5759 GCF_002925995.2 Terrapene triunguis | reverse complement strand
ATTCACCACCAGATGTCAGGGTAGAGCTCATCCTGACTCTGCTTACATCCTCCCCCCAGCCAAGAATTTGTCGTCCCGACAAATCACACTCCCTATTATACCAACTCACTGGATCCCTCCAAGGGGCCTCAGATAGCCCACTCTAGCTTCCACAAGCCTGTGTGCTAAACATATTGGTTCCTCACTAGTCACCCCAGGTGCATCATAAGTCAACCGTTTTACTGGTCTTATTACCCTGTCTCGTCTATTGAGAATTTCTGTTGCCGTGGTAGGGGGGACAGCCTCTTGAACGATGGATGGAGAGGTTTCCTTTGAGGGCCCCTCAGCTATTGGCATAGGCCCCTGCAGTTCTAGTTCTAACAGTGGAGGGTCCAAGGTGCCCAGGACATCCTCCACCTGTATGTCTCCACTGTCCAATAACCTGGGTGTGTCATCACATGGGGGTCCCACCAGTGGCCCAGGGGTGTCAGGAATGGGCCTAAATACTTCTGCCATGGGGTTTAGGGCGGAAGAGGAGGAGCTCTCTTTTGATGCTGATCGAGACTGAGATCTTGTCTCCATCCCAGGATACACCATGGTTGTGTCTTCCTCCTCAGACTCACTCTCGCATGTGCTGCATAGGGGTAGGTTAGCTACAGGGGGCTGGCTGTCCATGTTGGAGGGCAGCTTTGGTCCAGCACCTTCGTTCCGCCCAGTTGCCCTGTTGTGGCCCCTCTCATACGGGGTGTCTACCAATTCCCCCACAGGGAGCAAAAGGTTTCTATGCACTGTCTTTGTCTGCCCTGGACCATCTTCAGGTTTGATCTTGTAGACCGGCAGGTCTCCTAGCTTTTCCATCACCAAGTAAGGTACTGCCTTCCATCTGTCAGCTATCTTGTGTTTGCCAGTAATACCCAAATTTCGCAGCAGGACTCTGTCCCCCGGCTGGAGTTCTTGCAGACGTACCCTAGCATCATATCGATGTTTGTTCCGGTCTGCGTTCTTCCGAGCCGCAGATGTAGCTAAGTGATAAGCATCCCGCAGCTTTTCTCTTAGTCGGGATACATATTGCTGATGAGTTTCATAGCTATCTCCATCCTCTGATACACCAAAGCACAGGTCTATGGGTAATCTTGGTTCTCGCCCAAACATTAAGAGATATGGGGTGACTCCTGTAGCATCATTCTTTGTGGCATTGTAGGCGTGCACCAGAAATGCGACATGTTGGCTCCAGGTTGCCTTCTGCTCTGGCCGCAAAGTCCCCAACATATCTAATAGGGTTCGGTTGAACCTCTCTGGCTGTGGATCACCTTGAGGGTGATAAGGCGTTGTCCTAGACTTTTTAATTCCTGCTATCCTCAGCACCTCCTTCAGAAGGTGACTCTCAAAGTCCCGCCCCTGATCCGAGTGTATCCGGGCTGGAAATCCATAAACTGAGAAATATTTCTCCCACAGTACTCGAGCAACAGTGGTGGCCCTCTGATCACGTGTGGGATATGCCTGCGCATATCGCGTATAATGGTCAGTCACTACTAGAATGTTCCCCATATTTCTCTTGTCTACTTCTAAAGACAAGAAATCAATGCATACCAGCTCCAGAGGTTTGTTGCTGGTGATGTTCTTCAGATATGCAGCCCGCGTGGGCAGAGTTTTCCTTTTAACACATCGAGCGCAGGTCTCACATTTCCTGCGAACATCTTCAGCCATCCGAGGCCAATAGAACCTACTACGAAGAAGTTCCAGGGTCCTCTCCATCCCTAAATGTCCAAAGTCATCATGCAGGGCCCTCATGGCCAGGGCTCTGTATTCTTTTGGCAGCACTAGCTGTGCTCGTTGCTTTTGTAAAGGGTCTGTGGTCACTCGGTGTAGCACTCCCTGAATCAGTTTCAGTTTGGTCCATTCTCTCAATAGTAGTTTACCCTCCGGGTTAGGTGGGACAACCACAGCTGGGCTTCGCCCCTCCCTTTTGGCAAGTAGTGTATCACGAATGTCAATATCTTGCAGCTGGGCTTCCTGCCAGTCCGCTGCATTGAGCATGGGCAAAGGAGATTGGTCCAACGCAATATAGTTCACTGAAGCAGAAGGCACGCATTCAGGGGGCAGGCCCAAAGCTTCTGCAGCACATCCATGAAGACTCTCATGGGACTCTGGCTCCCGGCGACTCACACTGCAAATAGCCCTCACTCCATCTGTGGGTATCACAGCAACTCCTGGTGCCTGTGGACGCCTGGACAATGCATCTGCATCTACATTGCTTCTCCCTGATCGGTATTGAATGCTGAAGTCATAGCTAGCCAAAGCGGCCACCCATCTTTGCCCTGTAGCATCCAGCTTAGCACTTGTTAACACATAGGTCAGTGGGTTGTTGTCTGTCCACACCTGGAACTGAGCACCATATAAGTAGTCTCGAAATTTCTCAGTGATGGCCCATTTCAAGGCCAAGAACTCCAGCTTGTGGGTGGGATAGCGAGTTTCACTATCAGACAGTCCTCGGCTGGCAAAGGCTACAGGTTTACGTTTTCCTTCCAGTTCCTGGTACAGTACTGCTCCCAGACCCTCCAAACTGGCATCAGTATGCAGGATAAATGGTTTGCTTGGGTCAGCAAAGACTAAGACTGGAGCATGAGTTAGGCAAGTAATGATTTCTCGAAAAGCCCTTTCACATCTCTCATCCCACCGTGGCCCAAATGGTTCGAAGGGGCCATAGTGTCTCTGCACAGGAGGCTTTGGAGACCTCCCCTTATTCTTGGTCTTAGATTTGTTCCTGCTGGACTGGTATCCCCTGGTAAGATCATTCAGAGGTTTTACAATCGTAGCATAGTTTTTCACAAATCTGCGGTAGTAGCCACTAAACCCAAGAAAGGTCTTGAGTTCTCTGTAGTTACTTGGACATGGCCATGTAGTGAGTGCTTCTATTTTATCGGGATCAGTACTCACACCCTCTTGGGACACGATGTGACCCACATACTTCACTGAGGTCCTGCAGAACTGGCATTTGTCAATTGAAAGCTTCAAACCATAATCCTCTAACCTATCAAGCACTTTAAGAAGTCTTTCTTCGTGCTCCTCCAAGGTTCTTCCAAACACAATCAGGTCATCCAAATAAACTAACACTTGCAGTAAATTCATGTCTCCCACAACTTTCTCCATAAGACGTTGAAATGTGGCAGGTGCTCCAGAAATCCCTTGGGGCATGCGTTCAAACTGATAAAACCCTAATGGGCAGATGAAGGCTGTCTTCTCCTTATCTTCTTCAACCAGAGGGATCTGGTAGTATCCACTCCGAAGATCCAACACAGAGAACCACTGGCTTCCTAGCAAACAGTCTAAGGCATCTTGGACTCGGGGCATTGTGTACTGGTCAACCACAGTACGGCGGTTTAGGGTGCGGTAGTCAATACACATCCGGATTTTCCCATTCTTTTTACGGACCACCACAATGGGTGAGGCGTATGGGCTGCGGGACTCTGTAATGATGCCATTCGCAGCCAGCTCCTGAAGATGTTGTCGCACATCTTCCATCTCGGAGAGGGCAATCCTCCTAGATCTCTCCCTGAAAGGTCGAGAGTCATGTAGTCTGATGTTGTGCTCTACTCCTTTTGCACATCCCACATCCCACTCATGCAATGAGAACACCTTGGATCTTTCACAAAGTTTCCTCCTCAGGCGATCTTTCCACTCCTCGGACAACGGTGAATCTCCAAAGTCAAACTTTGCTGGGTCTATTGTGGGAACTTGAGTCTCACACTGGGGTTTTACAATTGATTCAGGCTCGAAGAGGTCTGCTATCTTTTGTCCTTGCTTCACAACAACATCTCGACTTGTTTCATTAGCAATCAGTATAGTCACCTTTTCCTGGGCTTCAGCAGGTAGGGTTATGACTCCACTGGGGACCAGCACTCCTTCCGGGAGCTCTCCTTCAACTGGCTGCTCTACCATTGCTAATGCCCCTTTACTGCCTTTCAGCCGGGTACTCATGACAAGCACTTCCTGCTCTGTCCTTGCAGGCACTACTAAGGGGGTTGTGCCCATGTACTTCAGCGCCCCAATGGGTAGCTCAGATGTCTCCTTTTTAGCACCCTCAATCTTCCTATAGGCTTCAGCACAAAGCGTATGGATCATCAGGGTATTCAGGTACTGGTCCCCAGCCCGTCGTCTGCAGTAATCCGCGAGCACCTTGAAGAGACTGGAGTTGGTCCCTATCAGCACCGACACATCCGAGGTCCCTTTAGGGTCAGGGCATATTAATGCAGCTGTGTCCACCTCTTCTCTTACCCCAGCAACCTCCTCTGGGAATTCCAGGTGCACTATGACATACCCTTGGTAGGGGTATTCATCCATGCTGAGGCCACACAGACCAACGCCAGTCAGTGGCTGTATAGGCAGGTGCCTAAGCATCTGTTGGTAGAATGACTGAAATATAATAGTCACTTGAGATCCAGTATCAAGCACGGCTTTACACTCCGCCCCTTCAATCTTCACCATGACCTCTGCTCGAGGCCCTATCAGTCCTGCGGGGATCCCAGCTGGACGGTCGTTTCTGGGGGAATCTTCAACTCCTGCAGGCCTGGGTGGTCCCCGTCCCCGGACTCTCTGGCAGCTACCGGATCTCTCCCAACTGATCCTCAGCTTTCCATACACTAAGGAGGGGTTTTCTTCATTATGGCACTTGGCAGCACTGTGTCCGTCCTGACCACATCGGTAGCAGAAGAATTGTCCTTTCCCCCTTCGCCCAGGTGGAATGGTGGCTCTAAATGCTGACTTCTCCATCGCCACAGTCAGAGGCGCCTCATTCCTGGAAATCTTAGCTCGGTCAATGGTGCTTTGCAGTTCAGCTATCCGTTCTGTCAGGACCTGCATTTGTTGGGCAAGTTCCTCTGTGGTGCTCACCATCAGTACACTGGCCGTTTGCAGTGGTGTTGTGCCGGCTGGCTCCAATGTTTGGGCTTCCCAAAACTCGCTGGCAGCCTGCCTTTCTTCCTCTTCTCTGACCTCCTTTATCAGCTGGGAATAACTTGGGGGATGTTCCCGTCGTTCTCTTAGCCGGAGATGGAGTAGAATCGGGTTCTGATACTGAGCTCCTCTTACAATTTGAGCCAGTCTGGTCCGATCCATCTGTTCAGCAGTCACTGCTCCCCTCATGACAGCTCTCTGAAGCAGTCTCTCCAGCCTCTGTATATAGGCTGAAATCTTCTCGCCAATTTGCTGTCGGGAATTAAGGAACTTACAGTAACTGTCTTCAGGGCCCTCTACGCTCCCAAAGGTATGATCAAGGGCCTCTAGGCAGTCCTTCACACTGACCCCAGGGTCAATGAGCTTCAGGGTGCGAATCACATCTAATGCTGGGCCACTGAGGCTCTCTATTAGACATCTTCGCTTTTCTGCATCGGGTACGGCCCACTCCTGCAGCATTTCAGTGGTATGCTCCAACCAGGGTTCGAACTCCTCTGCCCCAGCAAATAATCTTAACTCACGACAAGAGTTTAACATAGCCTGGGACAGCACAACCTTTTCCAATATTTGCCCCAGTGCTTTTGCCCAATCATTGGCTGAGGCTGCGGCCCCTGAGCTAGAGGCTGCAGGGCCGGGGCCTAACAAACCTGACATATTAGCCATTATACAAACAGTAATTTCCTCAAAATATAACCACAATTGTTTCCCAATGCAGTAGAACACTCAACAGGTGCTTGCGAGGGGTACTGACCCAGGGAATCCCGGACGAGCCCCCAAAAATGTAACCCTTCTGCCCATCTAGTTGGCAGCAACAAGGGCCGGGTTCT
>NW_020703043.1:0-1935 GCF_002925995.2 Terrapene triunguis | reverse complement strand
TATGGGCCTGAAACAAAGCACCTAATCTAAACCCGTCCAAATTGTGTGATGATGACTGGGACAATTCCTTGTGGCTTTGTTTCCAAAACTGGAGATTTCACCATTTCTAGATCTGGTTCTAATGGGCTTAATTTAGGAAGTGAAAGCCACTGCCATGACTTCTTTTCTTGGTGAAGCCCTAACTTGGGACCCCCGTCAGTATTGGAGCAGGAAATCAGGACATGTGTAGGGTAGCGGGGGATAATTCATGAGAAAGAAAGTAAAAGATAAGAGGGTATAAGCAGAGGTTAACGAACAGAAGAAGAGAAGCAAGAGGTAGAGGAGTAGGGAGTAGCTAATGACCCGATGTTCCCTCACAACCAGACATCTTCCACAACCCTCTGAGAAATCCCTGGTAGAGGGGCCACCACAGAGGCAGGCAGTCAGCCTATCTTCATAAGGAAACTGGGGCAGAGGAGCCCCTTCCCTCCATTGGGCGGAGATGATGAAGCCTGAGATTACGCTTTCCCTGGATCTTTTCTATTTCAAGCCCAAAAAATTTGTTTAACCCTCCCCAAAAAGTTAATGCTGCTAAGTGAAACAAAGTAGTTACCTATCACATTATTCACAAAACCCAAGCTTTCTCCTCTGTGCTTCTAGATGTAAGCAGGGTCTGAATGAGTTCTCCCCTGACATCTAGCGATGAGCTGGAGGAGAAGACTTCAGGAACTGACCGTGGTTTGCATAGACACACCCACCCAGCCTAGGTACGCACATGGTCACTTTTGGCTGGCATTGGATCGCAAGTCACATTTGTTGGGGGAGGAGGGGACAGGGGTAATAAAGGGCTGTTATCCTTGTTGTGTGAATCAAGGGCAACAGAACTGTGCTTGGCATACCCTGATTGAGGGACTCACTCTCAGCTGAACTGCACTTGCTAGGCAGGGGTGCCAAAGCCCAGTGGAGATGAGAGAGGGTAGGGACAGGTGTTTGTACCTGGTAGTATGGACTCTGCCTAAGGGCCTTAGACACCATTTGATTCTCCCCCTCTCCACTATGTAATGACAAAGCTGATTAAGGCTCAACTGAGAGTCTTTTTGCGGAGCTGAAATCACTGATAACCAGGTCTAACTATTAGACCTGCTATAGGACAATGTCTCTGGTGAACAAGACTGTCCAGCCTGCACCAGCAGTGAGGCTCCCCCACTAACAGCTGAAATCACTGAAAGCTGTGTTAAGCGATGGGACCTCAAGACATCCCAGAGGTTGCAGTGGAGCGAGCAAATGACAGAGCAGCTGGTGGAACAAGCGGCTGACCAGAGGGGTGAGCAGTGGAGCGAGCAAGGTGCCTACCCCCTCCATCTCCCTTAGGGCGGGAGGTGAACTCATGTGACTACACCTCTGCAGTCTGGGTGTTCATTGGCCAAGGACGACAACTGTGAGTGAGGTGTAGTAGAGGGAGAGGGGAGGGGCACGTTAAAGGAACTTTGGTTTGTTGGACCTGAGGTGAAGGACACTGCTCCTACTTACTCTAGGGTGGGTGTTTTGCTCATGGTCTTATGCTTATGAATCCTGCTTGCAGCGTTTCCCCAAGTTAATGCCGGGTTCTCCTTGTTATTAAAAGTTCTTTTCTACTCTCACTGTGCTTGCAAGAGAGGTAGTATTGCCTTTTAGAAGTGCCCAGGGGGTGGTGTGTAATTTTCCCAGGTTACTGAGTGAGGGCTCAAACTGGTGTTGTGCTGTATTGTTAAAAAGGAATGCCTAGATATTGAACCTGGCCCTGGTCGCTGCCGACTCCACTTAGCAGAAGGGTTACATATATATATCTCTGAGCTAAACAGGGTCTAGTTTCTTGCTTGCTCCATCCATACATGCATAACTATACTGTGGGTTTGGATTTTACCTAACGTGTATTTGAACCACTGTGAGGGACAGAGTTTGTGTCTTTTCCATCTT
>NW_020703042.1:0-1819 GCF_002925995.2 Terrapene triunguis | reverse complement strand
TATGGGCCTGAAACAAAGCACCTAATCTAAACCCGTCCAAATTGTGTTATGATGACTGGGACAATTCCTTGTGGCTTTGTTTCCAAAACTGGAGATTTCACCATTTCTAGATCTGGTCCTAATGGGCTTAATTTAGGAAGTGAAAGCCCCTGCCATGACTTCTTTTCTTGGTGAAGCCCTAACTTGGGACCCCCATCAGTATTGGAGCAGGAAATCAGGACATGTGTAGGGTAGCGGGGGATAATTCATGAGAAAGAAAGTAAAAGATAAGAGGGTATAAGCAGAGGTTAACGAACAGAAGAAGAGAAGCAAGAGGTAGAGGAGTAGGGAGTAGCTAATGACCCGATGTTCCCTCACAACCAGACATCTTCCACAACCCTCTGAGAAATCCCTGGTAGAGGGGCCACCACAGAGGTAGGCAGTCAGCCTATCTTCATAAGGAAACTGGGGCAGAGGAGCCCCTTCCCTCCATTGGGCGGAGATGATGAAGCCTGAGATTACGCTTTCCCTGGATCTTTTCTATTTCAAACCCAAAAAATTTGTTTAACCCTCCTCAAAAAGTTAATGCTGCTAAGTGAAACAAAGTAGTTACCTATCACATTATTCACAAAACCCAAGCTTTCTCCTCTGTGCTTCTAGATGTAAGCAGGGTCTGAATGAGTTCTCCCCTGACATCTAGCGATGAGCTGGAGGAGAAGACTTCAGGAACTGACCGTGGTTTGCATAGACACACCCACCCAGCCTAGGTACGCACATGGTCACTTTTGGCTGGCATTGGATCGCAAGTCACATTTGTTGGGGGAGGAGGGGACAGGGGTAATAAAGGGCTGTTATCCTTGTTGTGTGAATCAAGGGCAACAGAACTGTGCTTGGCATACCCTGATTGAGGGACTCACTCTCAGCTGAACTGCACTCGCTAGGCAGGGGTGCCAAAGCCCAGTGGAGATGAGAGACGGTAGGGACAGGTGTTTGTACATGGTAGTATGGACTCTGCCTAAGGGCCTTAGACACCATTTGATTCTCCCCCTCTCCACTATGTAATGACAAAGCTAATTAAGGCAACTGAGAGTCTTTTTGCGGAGCTGAAATCACTGATAACCAAGTCTAAGTATTAGACCTGCTATAGGACAATGTCTTTGGTGAACAAGACTGTCCAGCCTGCACCAGCAGTGAGGCTCCCCCACTAACAGCTGAAATCACTGAAAGCTGTGTTAAGCGATGGGACCTCAAGACATCCCAGAGGATGCAGTGGAGCGAGCAAATGACAGAGCAGCTGGTGGAACAAGCGGCTGACAAGAGGGGTGAGCGGTGGAGCGAGCAAGGTGCCTACCCCCTCCATCTCCCTTAGGGCGGGAGGTGAACTCATGTGACTACACCTCTGCAGTCTGGGTGTTCATTGACCAAGGACGACAACTGTGAGTGAGGTGTAGTAGAGGGAGAGGGGAGGGGCACGTTAAAGGAACTTTGGTTTGTTGGACCTGAGGTGAAGGACGCTGCTCCTACTTACTCTAGGGTGGGTGTTTTGCTCATGGTTTTATGCTTATGAATCCTGCTTGCAGCGTTTTCCCAAGTTAATGCCGGGTTCTCCTTGTTATTAAAAGTTCTTTTCTATGCTCACTGTGCTTGCAAGAGAGGTAGTATTGCCTCTTAGAAGTGCCCAGGGGGTGGTGTTTTCCCAGGTTACTGAGTTAGGGCTCAAACTGGTGTTGTGCAGTATTGTTAAAAAGGAATGCCTAGATATTGAACCTGGTCCTTGTCGCTGCCAACTCCACCTAGCAGAAGGGTTACATATCTATATCTATATATATATCTGAGCTAA
>NW_020703041.1:0-5657 GCF_002925995.2 Terrapene triunguis | reverse complement strand
CAGTTCAGGAGGCCAGGCCCTCTGGTGCAGGGGGCTGGCTAAACAAGCAGTTCAGGAGGCCAGGCCCTCTGGTGCAGGGGGCTGGCTAAACAATACTCACTCCGGGTAAGCTCTGGCTGCGAGACCAGAGCGCTGGGTGAGGGGGAAGCCTGCCACCCGTGTGTGGGGTGGCAGGGGGGGGAAACGCAGGCCCACCCACTCCACTGCGTTCCAGCCCGGGGCCCTAACAGCGGTTACTGCCGCTGCCGGTCAGTGGGGTATCCTGACCGAAACACACTGACATGGGTTCGCATGTCTCGACAGCCTGACCGGGGTCGGCTACCCCCGGGCTACTTCCGATTTCCCCCTCAGGGCCTACCTCGTCCGCGGCACCGGGCAGGGTCCAGTCCACCAGCATAGGCTCCTCCCGGCCGGGGCTTGGTGGCAGGTCCGGCAGCTCCGTCGGGAAGTCCGGCCAGTTGTCCTCGGGCGGTTCCTCCGGGTAACAGCAGGGCCGAAGGGGTTCTGGTGCGGTCTCACCTTCGGGGGCGCTGTGGGGGGGTTCCAAGGGCTCCCCCCAATGACGGGAACGGACGGGCTCCGGCGGCTCTTCCTCGTAGTGAGCCCGGGGCAGCTCCGGCCAGCTAGGCGAATATCCCCGGGCCTCAGAGGTATCCTGGTCGGGAGCTCTTGGCCGCACGTCTGCTCCCTGCGGTGGCCGGCGCCTGACTGAGCTCTGACTGCCCGGCTTTATACTTCCTGTCCCGCCCCTTGACTTCCGGGGGGCGGGGACAGGTGGCGGTGGCTCCGCCCACTCAGGTGTCTGCTCCAGTGCTCCCTCCTCTGGGCAGGAGGGGAGCCACACCGACTCACTACACACCCCCCCCCTCAAGACCGGCTCCCGCGTACCGGGGCCAGGTCCTTCCATTTCTCCTAGACGGGATAGAAAGTCCGCGTTTGCGTGGTCCTTGCCCGCCCGATGCTGCACAGTAAAGGCATAGGGCTGCAAGGCCAGGTACCAACGCATGATGCGGGGGTTATTGTCTTTCATCCGCATCAGCCACCGGAGGGGGGCGTGGTCCGTAACCAAAGTGAACGGCGCCCCGAGGAGGTAGAAGCGGAGAGCGTCGCAGGCCCACTTCACGGCCAGGGCTTCTTTTTCGACAACCGCGTAATTCCTCTCCCGGGGGAACAGCTTCCTGCTGAGGTATACCACGGGGTGGTCTTTTCCATTCAGTTCTTGCGATAAGACAGCCCCCAACCCCACCTCGGAGGCATCGGTCTGTAGGATAAACGGGCGCTTAAAGTTCGGACTATATAGAACCGGCTCCTGGCAGAGGCACTTCTGAAGCGTCCGAAAGGCGACCTCACACTCGGGTGTCCATTGTACCTGCCGGGGGCGGTCTTTAGTCAGGAGCCCCGTTAAGGGCGCCGCTATGGATGCGAACTGGGGTACAAACCGTCGGTAGTAGCCTACGAGGCCCAGGAACTGCCGAACGTGTCGCTTGGTCGTCGGGGTCGGACAATCCAGAAGGGCTTGGATCTTTCCTATAAGGGGTTTGACACATCCCCCTCCAACCGTATAGCCAAGGTAGGTGGTCTCCCTCCAGGCAATACGGCACTTTTTGGGGTTGGCGGTTAGGCCCGCCTGTCGCAGGGACCTTAGTACCGCCGCGACCCGGGGCAGATGGTCCTCCCAACGGCGACTATAGATAACCACGTCATCGAGGTAGGCAGCTGCATAGTCCTGGTGGGACTGTAGGATATGGTCCATCAATCTCTGGAAGGTGGCGGGGGCTCCATGGAGACCGAATGGCATTCTAGTGAACTGATACAGCCCAGACGAGGTGGCAAAGGCGGTTTTTTCCTTCGAAGCCTCTTCGAGGGGGATCTGCCAATAGCCCTTGCTGAGGTCGAGAGTGGTAATGAACTGGGCTTCCCCCAGTCAGCCCAGTAGCTCATCGACGCGTGGCATCGGGTAGGCGTCGAAGCGGGAGACGGCGTTTACCCTTCGGAAATCAATGCAAAAGCGGCGGGTGCCATCAGGCTTGGGCACCAGGACCACCGGGCTCCGCCACTCGCTCTGGGACGGCTCAATAACTCCCAGAGCCAGCATGGCCCTTACCTCCTCCTCGACCTCGTCGCGCATCCGATACGGCAGAGGTCGGGTTGTTTCTCGGATCACTTTCCCAGGGTCCGTCTGGATCGAGTGCTTGACTAAAGTTGTGGAGCCGGGCACTGCCGTGAAGGTCTTCTTGAAGGCCTGCAGAAGACAGTTGGCCTGTTTCTGTTGCTCCTCAGTAAGTGAGTCGCCTAGCAGGGGTTCCGGGTGGTCGTCTGTCGAGGGCACACGGGGCCCCAGTTCAGGTTCAGGTGGGTACGGATTGATTAAGAGGCCCTCCCGGTCATGCCACCGCTTCAGCAGGTTCACATGGTACCGTTGGGTCCCCTTGCGTTTACCCGGTTGCCGTACCTCATAGGTGACCGGACCCACCTTGCGCACAACGTCGTACGGGCCCTGCCAGCGGGCTAACAGTTTCGACTCACTGGACGGTAGGAGGAGTAGGACTCGGTCCCCCGGTTGAAATTCCCGGTCTTGGGCGCCCTTGTTATAACTCCTCTCCTGCCGCTCCTGAGCCGCCCTCAAGTTCTCACGCGCTAGCGCCCCGGCCTGGGTCAGGTACTCCTGTAACTGGAGGACGTACTTTAAGAGGCCCTCGGCAGGGGAGGCCGACTGTTCCCAGGTTTCGCGCATCAGGTCTAGGAGGCCCCGTGGCCTGCGTCCATATAGTAGTTCAAACGGGGAGAACTTCGTCGAAGTTTGCGGAACCTCCCGGACGGCTAACAACAAGGGGGGCAGGAACTGGTCCCAGTGGCGAAGGTCCTCTGCTGGGAACTTCCGCAACATTCCTTTCAGAGTGCGGTTAAACCGCTCTACCAGCCCGTCCGTCTGTGGGTGGTAGACGGAGGTGCGAAGCTGTTTGATGCCTAAGATGGCACAGACCTGTTGCAACAGTCGGGAGGTAAAGTTCGTGCCCTGGTCAGTTAGGATCTCCCTAGGCAGCCCTACCCGTGCAAAGATCTTCACGAGCTCCCCCGCGATGGTCCGAGCGGTAATACTCCGCAGGGGGATGGCCTCCGGGAACCGGGAGGCATAATCCACCAACACCAAAATGTATCGGAACCCCGCCGCGCTCTTTGGGAGCGGTCCTACGAGGTCCATAGCGACTCGTTCAAAAGGAGTCTCCATCAACGGCATGGGAATCAGGGGCGCCTTGGGTATCCCGGGCGGAGCAGCCAACTGACAGTCTGGGCAGGAGGCGCAATATTTCTTCACCTCCGAATAGATTCCTGGCCAAAAGAAGCACGTCAGGATCCGGGCCAGGGTCTTCTCCTGCCCCAAGTGTCCGGCGGCCGGCACATCATGGGCTAGCTTCATTACAGCCCGCCGGTGACACAGGGGCACCATCAGCTGAGTCTGTGGTTCCCGGGTGCGGGGATCACGGTCTACGCGGTAGAGGCGGTCCCGGCGCAACTCGAAATGGGGCCACTGACTAGCTTGTTGGGGGTCCGTGACCTTCCCGTCTACGGCTGCAAGTTGCTCGTAGAAGCGGCGGAGGGTCGGGTCTTCTCTTTGGTCCCGACAGAAGTCGGTGTCGAAGCGGGGTTGCGGGGCGGGCTCCGGCTGCTGCCCTGCTTCGTCCGTCCCGTTCACCTCGGGTGCCGTGTCCGTTTCGGTGGTCTCGGGTGAGGACCCCACCCGATCGGCCTCCAGGGCCGGCGTGGGACGAAGGACCTCCTCGAAGGCCGGCCAGTCCCGACCCAGGATCACCGGATACGCCAGCTGGGGAGCGACCCCAACCACCAGATTCCGGGTGACCCCCCTGATAGTCAGGGAAACCCGGGCACTGGGGTAGGGTCGGACGTCCCCATGAATGCACTGTAAGTAGATCCACCCCCGACGGGTATCGCTCTGCGGGACCAGCTCCTTTCGGACCAAAGTCTGTCCACAGCCAGAGTCAATCAACGCCTGGGTTGTCCTCCCCCCAACGGCCGCCTGGACCGTTAGCTTGGGATTCAGGGCTGGCCGTGCTCGGTTTTGGCCTGCCCATACTTGCCCATAACTGCACTCCATCTCTGGACAGTCTCGCTGGAGGTGGCCCATCTTTCCACATCTGAAACAGGGACCAAGCTCAGGCCGCCTGCCTCGGGGCCCCACCCGGCTCGGGCTCCGGGGGGGGCTCCGCCGAGGCCTTGGGGGCCCCTGGCCCGGGGCCGGTGGCCCGGTCCGAGGGGCTGACTCCGTCTGTCGGACTCGGAGCTCACGGTGGGAGTCAACTTTGTGTTCGGGGTGCCGGGGTTCGCTCGTGGTGTTCCCCTTCCTTTCGCTGCGGGCTGGTTCGGAGCCAGCGGTAGGGCGGCGGAAGGTGGGACCCACTGCATTTTCTGCGGCTAGGAAATCCTCCATCAAGGACACTGCCATGGCCAACGTCGCTGGTCGGTGGCGGAGAACCCAGCCTCGGCCTCGGGACGGTAGAGTGTGTATGAACTGCTCCAGGACCACCTGTTCCGTCACTTCCTCCGCCGTCCGGACCTCAGGCTGTAGCCATCGCCGGCAGGTCTCCTTGAGGGTCTGGGCCACCAATCGCGGTCGGGCTCCCGGAGGGTACGTCTGGCTCCGGAACCGTTGCCGGAAGGTCTCGGGACTGACGTCGAGGGCGTCCAATATGGCGGCCTTCACCTGGTCGTAGTCCCGGGCTTCCTCTACCGCCAAGCCGCGGTAGGCCACCTGGGCTGCCCCGGTCAGATAGGGGGCCAGGAGGGTAGCCCATTGGTCTCTGGACCACCCGGCGACTAGGGCTACCCGCTCGAAGGTAACCAGGAAGGCCTCGGGGTCATCATCCGGGCCCATCTTGGTCAAACGGAGGCCAGCAGACAAACGCGGCATCCCCGCGGTCCCCCCTTCTGGTCCCGCCGCGGGGTGAGGGGGAGCAACTAGCAGCTGCTGCAGCTGGGTCCCCAACTGCTGTACCAGCCGCTGCTGGTGCTCCAGCTGGGCCGTGTGCTGCTCCTGTTGGAGTTGGAGCTGGGCAGCATCTCGCTGCTGCTGCTGCACTAGCTGAGCAGCCTGTTGTTGCTGCTGCTGCTGCCGCTGGGCCGTCTGCTGCCGCTCCTGACTCTCCGTCAATAACTGGAACAACCGCTCCATATCCATTTTCGGTTGAACCTGGGGTGGGCAACGGCCACCCCCTCTCTAGCCCCTTCTCACAGGGGCAGGGGCTCCAAGCCCCACGTTGGGCGCCACGTGTAAAAGGTTCCTGCCGGGGCTCGACCCTCCAGGGCAGGAGGGGAGCCACACCGACTCCCTGTCCACGAAATAAACAGTCTATTAACTCGGCTCTCAGTCCCTTCGGTGCAGGGGCTGAGTAGTCCACAAGCGGTGCAGCAGCCCAGGCCCTCTAGCGCAGGGGGGCTGGGCGAACACACAGTTCCGGAGGCCAGGCCCTCTGGTGCAGGGGCTGGCTAAACAAGCAGTTCAGTTGAGGAGCCCAGGCCCTCTGGTGCAGGGGGGCTGGGCAAACACACAGTTCAGGAGGCCAGGCCCTCTGGTGCAGGGGGCTGGCTAAACAAGCAGTTCAGGAGGCCAGGCCCTCTGGTGCAGGGGGCTGGCTAAACAA
>NW_020703040.1:0-5971 GCF_002925995.2 Terrapene triunguis | reverse complement strand
TGTTTGGCTTTTTCTTCTCTTTCATGGGCCTCCTGTTTGGCTTTTTCCAGCTCCATTTCTCTCTTGTGGGCCTCCTCTTTGGCTTTCTCTTCTCTGGCTCTCAGCTCCATCTCTCTCTTGTGGGCCCCCTCTTTGGCTTTCTCCAGCTCCATCTCTCTCTTGTGGGCCCCCTCTTTGGCTTTCTCTTCTCTGTCTCTCAGCTCTATCTCTTTTTCTTTCAGCTCCATAGCTCTCTTGTGGGCCTCCTCTTTAGCTTTTTCTTCTTTGGTAGTCATTTTCCTGGTTTTCCTGTGCTGGGTCACCCCCTCTGCAGTTGACTGAAACTGGGATGTACTTAGCTGTGGCTGCTGCTGAGTTAACAGAGACTTTCTAACAAGCTACTCCCGAGGATGTAAAAAGAAAAAAAAAACAATTCAACTTGTAAATTGCCTTTACCAGTTCAAAGTTTGCTCACTGATTGAACCCTTCTCTTAACAAAGCCCCTTGTTAAAAAAAAACTTAACACCTCTGCCTTCAGGCAAGGAGAGATAAGATATGCATCTACCTTCAGCTCTGCTCTCCAAGCAGCTAGAAGGAAAAAAAAAAATCTCTTACTGGCTTTTGGGTTAAAACGATCTCCACCGCTATGCCACCATGTCAAGGCTGGATCCCCACTTTGAACTTTAGGGTTCAAATGTAGGGCCCTGCATAAAAACTTCTAAGCTTATCTACCAGCTTAGCTTTGGTCCGCTGCCACCATCACAAGAATTCCCTCCCTGGGAAGCCTTGAGAAACCTTTCACCAATTCCCTGGTGAACACAGATCCAAACCCCCTTGGATCTTAAAACAAGGAGAAGTTAACCATCCCCCCTCCTTCCTTCCACCCTCCTTTCACCAACTCCTGGTGAATACAGATCCAAACCCCCTTGGATCTTAAAACAAGGAGAAATCAATCTGGTTCTTAAAAAAGAAGGCTTTTAATTAAAGAAAAAGGTAAAAATCATCTCTGTAAAATCAGTATGGAGAATACTTTACAGGGTAATCAAACTTAAAGAGCTCAGAGGACCCCCCTCTGTCTTAGGTTCAAAGTACAGCAAACAAAGATACACACTCTGGTAAAAAGGTACATTTACAAGTTGAGAAAACAAAGTAAATCTAAGACGCCTTGCTGTCTTTTTACTTACTAGTTTGAAATAGGAGAGACTTGTTTAGAAAGATGGGGAGAACCTGGATTGATGTCTGGTCCCTCTCAGTCCCCAGAGCGAACCACCCCTTAAAACAAAGAGCACACACAAAAGCCTTTCCCCCCCCAAGATTTGAAAGTATCTTGTCTCCTTATTGGTCCTTGAGTCAGGTGTCAGCCAGGTTACCCGAGCTTCTTAACCCTTTACAGGTAAAAGGATTTGGAGTCTCTGTACACAGAGAGCTGTTACCCTTCCCTTCATAGTTATGACACGCCCCCCAAATCACAGATAGTGTTGGACGTTCGGTTCCACACTGGCTGTGATTTCTTCCTGGAGTTCTAGGAGAAAACAGAGTTAATAAGACACATGTACCTTTAGACATACTACTGATTATATAAAAACTAACAATATGTTTCATTCCAAGAACAATTGTTAACCAGTTAACTCTGGGAAACTTTCCCGGGAGAGTGCATCAGCCACTTTGTTAGAAGCTCCCGAAATGTGTTGTATTTCAAAATCAAAATCTTGGAGAGCTAAACTCCACCGAAGAAGTTTTTTGTTATTTCCCTTGGCGGTATGAAGCCACTGTAGCGCAGCATGGTCTGTTTGTAGTTGGAAACGCCGTCCCCAAACATATGGGCGTAGCTTTTCCAGCGCGTACACAATGGCGTAGCATTCCTTTTCGCTGATTGACCAGTGGCTTTCCCTCTCAGACAGTTTCTTGCTGAGAAACACGACAGGATGGAATTCTTGATCCGGTCCTTCCTGCATTAAAACTGCTCCCACGCCTCGCTCGGACGCATCTGTGGTTACTAGGAACGGTTTGTCAAAGTCTGGGGCCCTTAGCACAGGGTCAGACATGAGTGTTGCCTTAAGCTGGTTAAAGGCCTTTTGACACTTATCAGTCCACTGAACTGCATTTGGCTGTTTCTTTCTGGTTAGGTCTGTCAGCGGGGCGGCGATTTGGCTGTAGTGTGGTACAAATCGCCTATAATATCCGGCCAAGCCTAAGAAGGATTGGACCTGTTTCTTTGACTTTGGAACCGGCCACTTTTGGATAGCATCCACTTTGGCCTGTAGGGGATTTATAGTTCCTTGACCCACCTGGTGCCCCAGGTACGTCACTCTGTTTTGGCCTATTTGACACTTTTTAGCCTTAACAGTTAGTCCTGCCTGTCGGATGCGCTCGAAGACTTTTTCCAGGTGCTCCAGGTGTTCTGTCCATGAATCAGAAAAAATGGCCACATCATCGAGGTAGGCAACTGCAGATTCTCCCAATCCCGCTAAGAGACCATCTACAAGTCTTTGGAAGGTGGCGGGTGCATTTCGCAACCCGAAAGGGAGTACATTGAATTCATACACCCCTGCCTGGGTGACGAAGGCGGACCTTTCCTTAGCGGGTTCATCTAGTGGTACTTGCCAGTACCCTTTGGTTAAGTCTAAAGTAGAGATGAATTGGGCATGTCCCAATTTCTCCAATAGCTCATCTGTGCGTGGCATTGGATAGTTGTCAGGACGAGTTACAGCATTTAGCTTACAGTAGTCCACGCAAAAGCGTATTTCCCCATCTGGTTTGGGAACTAGAACCACTGGAGATGCCCATGCACTGTTAGAGGGGCGGATTATACCCATCTGTAGCATGTCCTGGATCTCCCTTTGTATAGCAGCTTGGGCATGAGGTGACTCCCGGTAGGGTGGGGTTCTAATTGGGTGAGCATTACCTGTGTCAATGGAGTGGTATGCCCGTTCGGTCCGTCCTGGAATGGCTGAGAAAATCGGTGCAAAGCTTGTGCACAGCTCCTTGATCTGCTGTCGCTGCAGACGTCCCAGGGTCGTGGAGAGGTTCACCTCTTCCACGCCACCATTCCTTGTTCCTTCGTAGTAGACACCTGCAGGCCACTCCGCGTCATCTGTTTCCTGGGCTGTAAACTGGCAAACGTTTAATCCTCTGGAATAAAAGGGCTTAAGAGAATTAACATGGTATACCTTAGGCTTTATGTTGGAGGTGGGGGAGGCTATGAGATAGTTAACAGCTCCTAGGCGCTCCTGGACCGTGAATGGTCCTTCCCACGACGCTTCCATTTTATGGGCCTGGAGCGCCTTTAAGACCATGACTTGGTCTCCTACTTTGAAGGACCGTTCTCTGGAATGTTTATCATACCAGGCCTTTTGCTCTTCCTGAGCATCCTTTAGGTTTTCTTTAGCAAGGGCTAAAGAGTGTCGGAGGGTGTTTTGTAGGTTGCTTACAAAGTCTAGAATGTTAGTTCCTGGAGAAGGCGTAAACCCCTCCCATTGCTGCTTCACCAACTGTAATGGCCCCTTAACCTCGCGGCCATACACAAGTTCAAATGGTGAAAACCCTAAACTGGGATGTGGTACAGCCCTGTAGGCAAAAAGCAACTGCTGCAACACTAGGTCCCAATCATTGGAGTGTTCATTTATGAATTTACGTATCATGGCCCCCAAAGTTCCATTAAACCTCTCCACCAGACCATTGGTTTGATGGTGATGAGGGGTGGCAACCAAGTGATTCACCCCATGAGCTTCCCACAGGTTTTTCATGTTCCCTGCCAGGAAATTAGTTCCCGAATCTGTAAGGATGTCGGAGGGCCAACCTACCCTGGCAAAAATGTCTGCTAATGCCTGGCACACACTTTTAGCCTTGGTGTTGCTTAAGGGTACAGCTTCCGGCCATCGGGTAGCAAAATCCATGAAAGTCAGTACGTACTGCTTTCCTCTGGGTGTCTTTTTTGGGAAAGGACCCAGAATATCCACAGCTACTCGCTGAAATGGGACCTCAATTATGGGTAGTGGCTGGAGAGGGGCTTTAACCTGGTCTTGGGGCTTTCCCACTCGTTGGCACACCTCACAAGACCGGACATAATTAGCAACGTCCTTGCCCATTCCCTCCCAGTGGAAGGACTTCCCCAACCGGTCTTTGGTTCTGTTCACCCCAGAATGGCCACTGGGATGATCATGGGCTAAGCTCAAGAGCTTTACCCGATACTTAGTGGGAACCACCAACTGTCTTTGAGGATGCCAGTCTTCCTGGTGCCCACCAGAAAGAGTTTCCTTGTATAAAAGTCCTTGTTCTACAACAAACCGGGATCGGTTAGAAGAGCTGAGAGGCGGTGGGGTGCTCCGTGCCGCCGCCCAAGCTTTCTGAAGGCTGTCATCTGCTTCCTGCTCGGCCTGGAACTGTTCCCTTGATGCTGGAGACATCAGTTCCTCCTTGGACTGTGGACTGGGGCTTGGTCCCTCTGGAAGCGATGCAGGTGCTGGGACTGTTTCCATTGACTGTGAACCGCTGTCCGCTGGTGCACTATGTGGTATCTCAGGCTCTGGCTGAGCCTCTTGGGTAGGGTTATCTGCTGCTTCCGCCAGTTCAGGCTCGCTGGTGCCCTCTGGCATTGGAGTTGTAGACGGGTTTGCAAGCGCTGGACTCAGTGCTGGCAATGGTTCTGGTGCTGGTTGCGTTGCCAGTTCCGGTTCTGGGACTGGCTTTGGCTGGGTCTCTGGGATTGGATCCACTACGGCTGTTGCAGTCGTTGGTAGGGGATCCGGTTCCACCACCTGTGTTTGGGTCTCCGGTAACACAGACGGGGCCCTGGTGGACGGCTCAGGAACAGGGATGGGGGTGAAAGCTTGCTTAGCCTGGCTGCGGGTGACTATTCCCACCCTCTTGGCTAGCTTCACATGGTTGGCCAAGTCTTCCCCCAGCAGCATGGGGATGGGATAATTGTCATAGACTGCAAAAGTCCACATTCCTGCCCAGCCCTTGTACTGGACATGCAACTGGGCTGTAGGCAAGGTTACAGACTGTGACACGAAGGGTTGAATTGTCACTGTAGCCTCCGGGTTGATGAGTTTGGGGTCCACTAGGGATTGGTGGATAGTTGACACTTGTGCCCCAGTGTCCCTCCAAGCGATAACCTTCTTTCCGCCCACTCTCAAGGTTTCCCTTCGCTCCGAGGGTATGAGAGAGGCATCTGGGTCTGGGGATCTTTGGTGTGATTGGGGTGTAATGAACTGTAATCGGTTAGGGTTCTTGGGGCAGTGAGCCTTTATATGCCCCAGTTCATTACATTTAAAACATCGCCCTGCTAAGGTATCACCGGGGCGATGTTGGTTGATGGAGACTGGTGTGGTGGGGTGAGAAGGCGTCTGGGGTTTCCCTTGGGATGTGGGTGGGGCCTTGGGTTGTCCCCGGTGGTAAGGTTTTGTTTCGGCTTGCCCCTTCTGATATTCGCTCCAACTGCTACTAGCTTTTTTCTTTTCTGTCACCTCCACCCATTTGGCTCCAATCTCCCCCGCCTCGGTTACAGTTTTGGGCTTCCCATCTAGGATGTACCTTTCTATTTCCTCAGGAACACCCTCTAAAAACTGCTCCATTTTTACTAGGGAAAGCAGATCTTCCAGAGATTTAACATTTGCTCCTGATACCCAGGCATCACAATTTTTGTCAATGTGGTAGGCATGCCGGGTAAATGACACATCTGGTTTCCACCTTAGGGCTCTGAACCGCCGACGGGCATGCTCGGGTGTTAGCCCCATTCTGAGTCTGGCCTTGTTTTTAAAAAGTTCATAACTGTTCATGTGTTCCTTAGGCATTTCAGCCGCCACCTCTGCTAAGGGTCCACTGAGCTGCGGTCTCAGCTCTACCATGTACTGGGGTGGAGGGATGCTGTATCCAAGGCAGGCCCTTTCAAAATTTTCTAAGAAGGCCTCAGTATCATCGCCTGCCTTGTAGGTGGGGAATTTCCTGGGATGGGAAGTGGTACCTGGAGAGGAGTTGTTAGGATGGTCTG
>NW_020703039.1:0-6093 GCF_002925995.2 Terrapene triunguis | reverse complement strand
GAAAAAGCCAAACAGGAGGCCCATGAAAGAGAAGAAAAAGCCAAACAGGAGGCCCATGAAAGAGAGATGGAGCTGAAAGAAAAAGAGATGGAACTGGAAGCAGCAAGGACTAGGCAGGATGCATCAGACCATCCTAACAACTCCTCTCCAGGTACCACTTCCCATCCCAGGAAATTCCCCACCTACAAGGCAGGCGATGATACTGAGGCCTTCTTAGAAAATTTTGAAAGGGCCTGCCTTGGATACAGCATCCCTCCACCCCAGTACATGGTAGAGCTGAGACCGCAGCTCAGTGGACCCTTAGCAGAGGTGGCGGCTGAAATGCCTAAGGAACACATGAACAGTTATGAACTTTTTAAAAACAAGGCCAGACTCAGAATGGGGCTAACACCCGAGCATGCCCGTCGGCGGTTCAGAGCCCTAAGGTGGAAACCAGATGTGTCATTTACCAGGCATGCCTACCACATTGACAAAAATTGTGATGCCTGGGTATCAGGAGCAAATGTTAAATCTCTGGAAGATCTGCTTTCCCTAGTAAAAATGGAGCAGTTTTTAGAGGGTGTTCCTGAGGAAATAGAAAGGTACATCCTAGATGGGAAGCCCAAAACTGTAACCGAGGCGGGGGAGATTGGAGCCAAATGGGTGGAGGTGACAGAAAAGAAAAAAGCTAGTAGCAGTTGGAGCGAATATCAGAAGGGGCAAGCCGAAACAAAACCTTACCACCGGGGACAACCCAAGGCCCCACCCACATCCCAAGGGAAACCCCAGACGCCTTCTCACCCCACCACACCAGTCTCCATCAACCAACATCGCCCCGGTGATACCTTAGCAGGGCGATGTTTTAAATGTAATGAACTGGGGCATATAAAGGCTCACTGCCCCAAGAACCCCAACCGATTACAGTTCATTACACCCCAGTCACACCAAAGATCCCCAGACCCAGATGCCTCTCTCATACCCTCGGAGCGAAGGGAAACCTTGAGAGTGGGCGGAAAGAAGGTTATCGCTTGGAGGGATACTGGGGCACAAGTGTCAACTATCCACCAATCCCTAGTGGACCCCAAACTCATCAACCCGGAGGCTACAGTGACAATTCAACCCTTCGTGTCACAGTCTGTAACTTTGCCTACAGCCCAGTTGCATGTCCAGTACAAGGGCTGGGCAGGAATGTGGACTTTTGCAGTCTATGACAATTATCCCATCCCCATGCTGCTGGGGGAAGACTTGGCCAACCATGTGAAGCTAGCCAAGAGGGTGGGAATAGTCACCCGCAGCCAGGCTAAGCAAGCTTTCACCCCCATCCCTGTTCCTGAGCCGTCCACCAGGGCCCCGTCTGTGTTACTGGAGACCCAAACACAGGTGGTGGAACCGGATCCCCTGCCAACGACTGCAACAGCCGTAGTGGATCCAATCCCAGAGACCCAGCCAAAGCCAGTCCCGGAACCGGAACTGGCAACGCAACCAGCACCAGAACCATTGCCGGCACGGAGTCCAGCGCTTGCAAACCCGTCTACAACTCCAATGCCAGAGGGCACCAGCGAGCCTGAACTGGCGGAAGCAGCAGATAACCCTCCCCAAGAGGCTCAGCCAGAGCCTGAGATACCACATAGTGCACCAGCGGACAGCGGTTCACGGTCAGTGGAAACAGCCCCAGCACCTGCATCGCTTCCAGAGGGACCAAGCCCCAGTCCACAGTCCAAGGAGGAACTGATGTCTCCAGCACCAAGGGAACAGTTCCAGGCCGAGCAGGAAGCAGATGACAGCCTTCAGAAAGCTTGGGCGGCGGCACGGAGCACCCCACCGCCTCTCAGCTCTTCTAACCGATCCCGGTTTGTTGTAGAAAAAGGAATTTTATACAAGGAGACTCTTTCTGGTGGGCACCAGGAAGACTGGCATCCTCAAAAACAGTTGGTAGTTCCCACTAAGTATCGGGTAAAGCTCTTGAGCTTAGCCCATGATCATCCCAGTGGCCATTCTGGGGTGAACAGAACCAAAGACCGGTTGGGGAAGTCCTTCCACTGGGAGGGAATGGGCAAGGACGTTGCTAATTATGTCCGGTCTTGTGAGGTGTGCCAACGAGTGGGAAAGCCCCAAGACCAGGTTAAAGCCCCTCTCCAGCCACTACCCATAATTGAGGTCCCATTTCAGCGAGTAGCTGTGGATATTCTGGGTCCTTTCCCAAAGAAGACACCCAGAGGAAAGCAGTACGTACTGACTTTCATGGATTTTGCTACCCGATGGCCGGAAGCTGTACCCTTAAGCAACACCAAGACTAAAAGTGTGTGCCAGGCATTAGCAGACATTTTTGCCAGGGTAGGTTGGCCCTCCGACATCCTTACAGATTCGGGAACTAATTTCCTGGCAGGGAACATGAAAACCCTGTAGGAAGCTCATGGGGTGAATCACTTGGTTGCCACCCCTCATCACCATCAAACCAATGGTCTGGTGGAGAGGTTTAATGGAACTTTGGGGGCCATGATACGTAAATTCATAAATGAACACTCCAATGATTGGGACCTAGTGTTGCAGCAGTTGCTTTTTGCCTACAGGGCTGTACCACATCCCAGTTTAGGGTTTTCACCATTTGAACTTGTGTATGGCCGCGAGGTTAAGGGGCCATTACAGTTGGTGAAGCAGCAATGGGAGGGGTTTACGCCTTCTCCAGGAACTAACATTCTAGACTTTGTAAGCAACCTACAAAACACCCTCCGACACTCTTTAGCCCTTGCTAAAGAAAACCTAAAGGATGCTCAGGAAGAGCAAAAGGCCTGGTATGATAAACATTCCAGAGAACGGTCCTTCAAAGTAGGAGACCAAGTCATGGTCTTAAAGGCGCTCCAGGCCCATAAAATGGAAGCGTCGTGGGAAGGACCATTCACGGTCCAGGAGCGCCTAGGAGCTGTTAACTATCTCATAGCCTCCCCCACCTCCAACATAAAGCCTAAGGTATACCATGTTAATTCTCTTAAGCCCTTTTATTCCAGAGGATTAAACGTTTGCCAGTTTACAGCCCAGGAAACAGATGACGCGGAGTGGCCTGCAGGTGTCTACTACGAAGGAACAAGGAATGGTGGCGTGGAAGAGGTGAACCTCTCCACGACCCTGGGACGTCTGCAGCGACAGCAGATCAAGGAGCTGTGCACAAGCTTTGCACCGATTTTCTCAGCCACTCCAGGACGGACCGAACGGGCATACCACTCCATTGACACAGGTAATGCTCACCCAATTAGAACCCCACCCTACCGGGAGTCACCTCATGCCCAAGCGGCTATACAAAGGGAGATCCAGGACATGCTACAGATGGGTATAATCCGCCCCTCTAACAGTGCATGGGCATCTCCAGTGGTTCTAGTTCCCAAACCAGATGGGGAAATACGCTTTTGCGTGGACTACCGTAAGCTAAATGCTGTAACTCGTCCTGACAACTATCCAATGCCACGCACAGATGAGCTATTGGAAAAATTGGGACATGCCCAATTCATCTCTACTTTAGACTTAACCAAAGGGTACTGGCAAGTACCACTAGATGAACCCGCTAAGGAAAGGTCAGCCTTCGTCACCCAGGCAGGGGTGTACGAATTCAATGTACTCCCTTTCGGGTTGCGAAATGCACCCGCCACCTTCCAAAGACTTGTAGATGGTCTCTTAGCGGGATTGGGAGAATCTGCAGTTGCCTACCTCGATGATGTGGCCATTTTTTCTGATTCACGGACAGAACACCTGGAGCACCTGGGAAAAGTCTTCGAGCGCATCCGACAGGCAGGACTAACTGTTAAGGCTAAAAAGTGTCAAATAGGCCAAAACAGAGTGACGTACCTGGGGCACCAGGTGGGTCAAGGAACTATAAATCCCCTACAGGCCAAAGTGGATGCTATCCAAAAGTGGCCGGTTCCAAAGTCAAAGAAACAGGTCCAATCCTTCTTAGGCTTGGCCGGATATTATAGGCGATTTGTACCACACTACAGCCAAATCGCCGCCCCGCTGACAGACCTAACCAGAAAGAAACAGCCAAATGCAGTTCAGTGGACTGATGAGTGTCAAAAGGCCTTTAACCAGCTTAAGGCAACACTCATGTCTGACCCTGTGCTAAGGGCCCCAGACTTTGACAAACCGTTCCTAGTAACCACAGATGCTTCCGAGAGAGGCGTGGGAGCAGTTTTAATGCAGGAAGGACCGGATCAAGAATTCCATCCTGTCGTGTTTCTCAGCAAAAAACTGTCTGAGAGGGAAAGTCACTGGTCAATCAGCGAAAAGGAATGCTACGCCATTGTGTACGCGCTGGAAAAGCTACGCCCATATGTTTGGGGACGGCGTTTCCAACTACAAACAGACCATGCTGCGCTACAGTGGCTTCATACCGCCAAGGGAAATAACAAAAAACTTCTTCGGTGGAGTTTAGCTCTCCAATATTTTGATTTTGAAATACAACACATTTCGGGAGCTTCTAACAAAGTGGCTGATGCACTCTCCCGGGAAAGTTTCCCAGAGTTAACTGGTTAACAATTGTTCTTGGAATGAAACATTGTTAGTTTTTATATAATCAGTAGTATGTCTTATTAACTCTGTTTTCTCCTAAAACTCCAGGAAGAAATCACAGCCAGTGTGGAACCGAACGTCCAACACTATCTGTGATTTGGGGGGCGTGTCATAACTATGAAGGGAAGGGTAACAGCTCTCTGTGTACAGAGACTCCAAATCCTTTTACCTGTAAAGGGTTAAGAGGCTCGGGTAACCTGGCTGACGCCTGACCCGAAGGACCAATAAGGAGACAAGATACTTTCAAATCTTGGGGGGGGAAAGGTTTGTGTGTGAGCTCTTTGTTTTAGGGGTGGTTCGCTCTTGGGACTGAGAGGGACCAGACATCAATCCAGGTTCTCCCCATCTTTCTAAACAAGTCTCTCCTATTTCAAACTAGTAAGTAAAAAGACAGCAAGGCGTCTTAGATTTACTTTGTTTTCTCAACTTGTAAATGTACCTTTTTACCAGAGTGTGTATCTTTGTTTGCTGTACTTTGAACCTAAGACAGAGGGGGGTCCTCTGAGCTCTTTAAGTTTGATTACCCTGTAAGCTATTTTCCATACTGATTTTACAGAGATGATTTTTACCTTTTTCTTTAATTAAAAGCCTTCTTTTTTAAGAACCAGATTGATTTCTCCTTGTTTTAAGATCCAAGGGGGTTTGGATCTGTATTCACCAGGAGTTGGTGAAAGGAGGGTGGGAGGAAGGAGGGAGGATGGTTAATTTCTCCTTGTTTTAAGATCCAAGGGGGTTTGGATCTGTGTTCACCAGGGAATTGGTGAAAGGTTTCTCAAGGCTTCCCAGGGAGGGAATTCTTGTGATGGTGGCAGCGGACCAAAGCTAAGCTGGTAGATAAGCTTAGAAGTTTTCATGCAGGCCCCTACATTTGAACCCTAAAGTTCAAAGTGGGGATCCAGCCTTGACATGGTGGCATAGCGGTGGAGATCGTTTTAACCCAAAAGCCAGTAAGAGATTTTTTTTTTCCTTCTAGCTGCTTGGAGAGCAGAGCTGAAGGTAGATGCATATCTTATCTCTCCTTGCCTGAAGGCAGAGGTGTTAAGTTTTTTTTAACAAGGGGCTTTGTTAAGAGAAGGGTTCAATCAGTGAGCAAACTTTGAACTGGTAAAGGCAATTTACAAGTTGAATTGTTTTTTTTTTCTTTTTACATCCTCGGGAGTAGCTTGTTAGAAAGTCTCTGTTAACTCAGCAGCAGCCACAGCTAAGTACATCCCAGTTTCAGTCAACTGCAGAGGGGGTGACCCAGCACAGGAAAACCAGGAAAATGACTACCAAAGAAGAAAAAGCTAAAGAGGAGGCCCACAAGAGAGCTATGGAGCTGAAAGAAAAAGAGATAGAGCTGAGAGACAGAGAAGAGAAAGCCAAAGAGGGGGCCCACAAGAGAGAGATGGAGCTGGAGAAAGCCAAAGAGGGGGCCCACAAGAGAGAGATGGAGCTGAGAGACAGAGAAGAGAAAGCCAAAGAGGAGGCCCACAAGAGAGAAATGGAGCTGGAAAAAGCCAAACAGGAGGCCCATGAAAGAGAAGAAAAAGCCAAACAGGAGGCCCATGAAAGAGA
>NW_020703038.1:0-3565 GCF_002925995.2 Terrapene triunguis | reverse complement strand
TTGCAACAATGATCTATATGGTCCCAGATTACATCAATAACGTCACACCCCCAACGCAAAATTGATGCAGGAAGGGATGTCACAAACATCACTGACTGCATCCTAAGAGCTCTCCACTCTGGACAATGCATCAGCTACAATATTTTCCTTTCCCCTTATGTGGACTATATCCATTTCATACTCCTGAAGGGCTAAACTCCAACGCAGCAACCTGGAGTTGTTGCCCTTGGCCTTGTGCAGCCAGACCAGAGGGGCATGATCACTCAACACAGTGAATTTTTTATTGTACAAATAGGGCTTAAGTTGCTTGACAGCCCAGACAATGGCATAACATTCCTTTTCAATGGTAGCGTAATTTTGCTCAGTGGGGGACAATTTCTTACTTAGATATGCCACGGGATGTCTCTTACCTCCTTCCCCCTCCTGCATTAGCACTGCCCCCAGCCCAATATTGGAAGCGTCTGTACATAGTAAAAAAGGCTTTTCAAAATCTGGGCTGGCCAAAACAGGCTCTTTGGCCAAAGCACTCTTTATGCTTTGAAAACCCTGCTCACAGGCCTCCGTCCACAGCACCCGGTCTGGTTTTTCCTTCTTCGTCAGGTCTGTGATGGGAGCAACAATGTCGCTGAATCCCTGCACAAATCTCCTGTAATAGTTGGCCAGACCAATGAAGGATTGGACCTGCTTTTTAGTTCTAGGGGTTGGCCAGTTTTTAATGGCCTCTACCTTTAAAGGCTCTGGGCGCAGTTGCCCATTGCCCACCCTGTGCCCCAGGTAGGTCACCTCAGCAGCTCCCATTCTGCATTTAGAAACCTTAACCGTTAGATTAGCCTCCCTGAGCCGGTGCAGCACAATCCCTATGTGGTTCAGGTGATCTTGCCACGAACCGCTGAATACGGCCAGGTCGTCTATATAGGCCCTCGCAAAAGATTCTAATCCCCGTAGGACCTCATTTATAAGTCTCATGAACGTAGCCCCGGAATTTCGCATCCCAAAGGGCAGCACTTTGAACTCATATAGGCCTGATTCCACTATGAAAGCGGATTTTTCTTGTGCCTCGGCATCTAGGGGTATTTGCCAGTACCCCTTAGTCAGGTCCAGGGTGCTTATAAACCTCGCCCCTCCCAGTGTATCCAGTAGATCCTCTATTCTGGGTGTGGGGTAAGGGTCAGGCTGGGTGATAGCATTTAGCTTCCTGTAATCCACACAAAACCTCATGGTCTTATCCCTTTTTGGCACCATCACAATGGGAGAGGCCCAGGGGCTCTGGGATCTGGTGATTATTCCCATTGTCAACATGCTCTCCACCTCTTCCTGGATCTGTCTTTGCATCTCTCCCTTGGCCCTGTAAGCTCTGCTAGGGGCTGGGCGGGGACCCACCGTCTGAATGGAGTGTGTCATCCTATCTGTGAGCCCTGGCCTATTGGAGAATGTTCGCTTGTGGTGTTTTAACAGCATCAGCAGTTCCTTTCTTTGAGGGGGGGTTAAATCCTCCCCCATCTCAATGCTCTCGAGAGGCGTCTCCTCCTGGCTTTCAGCAACCATGTCGATCAAAGGGACGGACCCTGCCTCTTCCTCAGCATAACAGATCATGTTCACATTTACCTCCCTTGCATGGTAAGCCTTCATTCTGTTCACATGCACTGTCTGCACACTTCCCTGGACCTGGGGCTTCCTCACATCATAGGTAACCTCATTAATCCTTTCCACTACCTCCATGGGTCCAGACCAAACATCTTTCATCTTGTTCTTCCGGACAGGATCTAGCACCAACACCATGTCCCCTATTTCAAACGCTCTCTCTTTAGCATCTCTGTCATACCAGGCTTTCTGCGTATCCTGGCTCTCTTTCAGATTCTGCTCAACCAACTTCATCATTTCCTGCAAACTCTCCTTGAACTGAGCCACATAGTCGGCCACCGGCTGCTCTGCCTCCTCCACATTACCTTCCCACGAGTCACGAACCAAATCTAGGGGCCCCCGGACCTGCCTCCCATAGAGCAGTTCAAAGGGAGCAAACCCTGTAGACTCTTGGGGCACGCTCCTGTATGCATATAATAGATACGGCAGCATAACATCCCAGTCATTCTGGCGTCTATCCACATACATTTTCAACATAGCCTTTAGGGTTCCATTGAACCTCTCCACTAGACCATTAGTCTGGGGGTGGTAGGGAGCGGCTTTCAGGTGCTTCACCCCACATAACTCCCACAACTGCTTGAAAACCACAGACATAAAGTTAGACCCACGGTCAGACAATATTTCCTTGGGAAAACCCACTCTGCTAAAAATAGAGAACAAGGCCACTGCCACTGTCTCTGCCTCAATATTAGCCAAGGCTACAGCCTCCGGATATCTGGTAGCAAAATCTACCAACACCAGGATGTATTTCTTCCCATTTCTGGAAGGTTTTGGGAGGGGCCCCACAATATCCACAGCTACTCTGGCAAAAGCCTCCCCAATAATGGGCAGAGGCTGGAGGGGCACCTTGCTAGGCCCCCTTAACCCCTTACGCTTCTGGCACAGCTCACAGCTCCTGCAGTAATCTCTCACCGACCCAAAAAGGTGAGGCCAGTAGAAATTCTGCTCTAGCCTGTCACACGTTTTGCCTATACCCAGATGTCCTGCAAAGGGACTATCATGAGCCAACTTCAACAAATCATTGCGGTAACTCTCAGGTACCACAAGCTGTTTGCGAGCTGCTGCTTGGGAATTCTTTCTTCCCCTAGGCGGTTCCCTATACAACAACCCATCCTGCATAAAAAACCTGCCTCTCTCTTCACAGGCTGGGACCTGACTCTGAGCATCATTCCTGGCTCTCTCTAGAGATACATCACTCTGCTGAGCCACAATGAATTCACTCTGGGTTTTGTTTGGATTCAGAATCATCTCTGATATTTCAGCCAAACCCTCGCCTGATCCATCTTGAGAAGCACTCTCTGTCTGTCCTGCGAGTCTCCTGTTCAGCAGCGAGCAGCTCTAGACGCCCCTTACGAGCTCTCTCTTCTCTCTCATCAGCCTCCTTCTTTCTTTGATCGGCCTCTTTCTCTCTCTCATCAGCCTCCTTCTTTCTTTGATCGGCTGCTTTCTCTCTCTCAGCGGCCTCTTTCTCTCTCTCTCTTTCTAATTCTGCTATTTTTTGCTTCTCCAGCAATCGAAGATCTGCTAGCTTCTGTTCATGCTCCAATTGCAGTTTACTTGTCACCTTCTGCATCCTAATTTTTTCTGCATCTTCTGCAGCCTCAGGTAAGGGCTGTGCTCTTGCCCCCTGATCACTGGCCATTAACAGATTTCTCAGTTCTTGATTTGTAGCTTTCTTTCTAAAGCTTATCCTCTTTTCTGAACACAATTTTTCTAGGGCTTTTTTGCCAAGTCCCTCATATGCTCTTTGCTCAGCCATTGCAGCAGCTCTTTAACCAACAAAACTCTCAATCCCAAAATTCAAATTTGGATAGCGTGGGGTTCTGACCCAAAGCTTAATTGACCTGGTTCTGTGGATCCAAGCACGACTACGCCACTGTGACAATGCGGTTCTGGCGGAACCCAACTGAGAGTGCCAACTCAG
>NW_020703037.1:0-1082 GCF_002925995.2 Terrapene triunguis | reverse complement strand
TGTGACAATGCGGTTCTGGCGGAACCCAACTGAGAGTGCCAACTCAGGACGAATTGCTCAAACAGGGCAGTTACAGCCCAAGGCTGGGGGTTTTTCCACCTCTAAGGCAAACCAAACCAGCCAGACTAAGAGGACTTCGGTCTCACCCCACTGGCTAACCGCAAGTCCCACAAGCAATCTCCTTAGACACTCCAGTTTCCCAGTATTACCACCAGTGCCACTCGTTATGGGGACAAATGGTTATGAAAACCAAGACCCCAGTAAAAGAAAGAGGTTCTCCTGATCCCAAAGGACCAAGCCCCAGACCCAGGTCAATATACAAATCAGATCTTACCCACAAATCACGCTTTTGCCAATCCTTTAGAATCTAAGATCTAAAGGTTTATTCATAAAAGGAAAAGGATAGAGATGAGAGTTAGAATTGGTTAAATGGAATCAATTACATACAGTAATGGCAAAGTTCTTGGTTCAGGCTTGCAGCAGCGATAGAATAAACTGCAGGTTCAAATCAAGTCTCTGGAATACATCCCCCGCTGGGATGGGTCCGCAGTCCTTTGTTCAAAGCTTCAGCTTGTAGCAAAGTTCCTCCAGAGGTATGAAGCAGGATTGAAGACAAGATGGAGATGAGGCATCAGCCTTATATAGTCTTTTCCAGGTGTAAGAACACCTCTTTGTTCTTACTGTGGAAAATTACAGCAAAATGGAGTCTGGAGTCACATGGGCCAGTCCCTGCATACTTTGCTGAGTTACAAGGCGTATCTGCCTTCTTTCAATGGGTCCATTGTATAGCTGATGGTCCTTAATGGGCCATCAAGCAGACTAGGCAGAGCTAACACCAATTTGTCTGGGATGTCACCCAGCAGCATAGCATAAGTTTGATATACAGACAGTATAGAGCCAATATTCCTAACTTCAACTACAAAATTGATACACACATATAGACAGCATAATTATAACCAGTAATTCATAACCTTGTCTTAGACACCCCATTTGACCCCCTTTACACAAGACCTGGGTGCCACTACAGGACCTTGGTTGCAACAATGATCTATATGGTCCCAGATTACATCAATAACGTCACA
>NW_020703036.1:0-5214 GCF_002925995.2 Terrapene triunguis | reverse complement strand
CCCTACATTTGAACCCTAAAGTTCAAAGTGGGGATCCAGCCTTGACATGGTGGCATAGCGGTGGAGATCGTTTTAACCCAAAAGCCAGTAAGAGATTTTTTTTTCCTTCTAGCTGCTTGGAGAGCAGAGCTGAAGGTAGATGCATATCTTATCTCTCCTTGCCTGAAGGCAGAGGTGTTAAGTTTTTTTAACGAGGTCCTTTGTTAAGAGAAGGGTTCAAAGGGAGCAAACTTTGACTGACTGGTAAAGATAATTTACAAGTTGAATTGTTTTTTTTTTCTTTTTACATCCTCGGGAGTAGCTTGTTAGAAAGTCTCTGTTAACTCAGCAGCAGCCAGAGCTAAGTACACATCCCAGTCTCAGTCAACTGCAGAGGGTGTGACCCAGCACAAGAAAACAGGAAAATGACTGCCAAAGAACTAACTAAAAAAATAGAACTGGCCAGACTAGAAGCAGAAGAAAACGAGAGAAAACATCAGAGACTGCTTGAAATTAAAAAACTCGAGGCAGAGCAGCATGAAAGAGAAGAAAAAGCCAAACAGGAGGCCCATGAAAGAGAAGAAAAAGCCAAACAGGAGGCCCACAAGAGAGAGATGGAACTGGAAGCAGCAAGGACTAGGCAGAATGCAGCAGACCATCCTAACAACTCCTCTCCAGGTACCACTTCCCATCCCAGGAAATTCCCCACCTACAAGGCAGGCGATGATACTGAGGCCTTCTTAGAAAATTTTGAAAGGGCCTGCCTTGGATACAACATCCCTCCACCCCAGTACATGGTAGAGCTGAGACCGCAGCTCAGTGGACCCTTAGCAGAGGTGGCGGCTGAAATGCCTAAGGAACACATGAACAGTTATGAACTTTTTAAAAACAAGGCCAGAATCAGAATGGGGCTAACACCTGAGCATGCCCGTCGGCGGTTCAGAGCCCTAAGGTGGAAACCAGATGTGTCATTTACCCGGCATGCCTACCACATTCAAAAAAATTGGGATGCCTGGATATCAGGAGCAAATGTTAAATCTACGGAAGAGTTGCCCTTCCTATTGCAAATGGAGCAGTTTTTAGAGGGTGTTCCTGAGGAAATAGAAAGGTACATCCTAGATGGGAAGCCCAAAACTGTAACCGAGGCGGGGGAGATTGGAGCCAAATGGGTGGAGGTGACAGAAAAGAAAAAAGCTAGTAGCAGTTGGAGCGAATATCAGAAGGGGCAAGCCGAAACAAAACCTTACCACCGGGGACAACCCAAGGCCCCACCCACATCCCAAGGGAAACCCCAGACGCCTTCTCACTCCACCCCACCAGTCTCCACCAACCAACATCGCCCCGGTGATACCTTAGCAGGGCGATGTTTTAAATGTAATGAACTGGGGCATATAAAGGCTCACTGCCCCAAGAACCCCAACCGATTACAGTTCATTACACCCCAATCACACCAAAGATCCCCAGACCCAGATGCCTCTCTCATACCCTCGGAGCGAAGGGAAACCTTGAGAGTGGGCGGAAAGAAGGTTATCGCTTGGAGGGACACTGGGGCACAAGTGTCAACTATCCACCAATCCCTAGTGGACCCCAAACTCATCAACCCGGAGGCTACAGTGACAATTCAACCCTTCGTGTCACAGTCTGTAACCTTGCCTACAGCCCAGTTGCATGTCCAGTACAAGGGCTGGGCAGGAATGTGGACTTTTGCAGTCTATGACAATTATCCCATCCCCATGCTGCTGGGGGAAGACTTGGCCAACCATGTGAAGCTAGCCAAGAGGGTGGGAATAGTCACCCGCAGCCAGGCTAAGCAAGCTTTCACCCCCATCCCTGTTCCTGAGCCGTCCACCAGGGCCCCGTCTGTGTTACCGGAGACCCAAACACAGGTGGTGGAACCGGATCCCCTGCCAACGACTGCAACAGCCGTAGTGGATCCAATCCCAGAGACCCAGCCAAAGCCAGTCCCGGAACCGGAACTGGCAACGCAACCAGCACCAGAACCATTGCCGGCACTGAGTCCAGCGCTTGCAAACCCGTCTACAACTCCAATGCCAGAGGGCACCAGCGAGCCTGAACTGGCGGAAGCAGCAGATAACCCTACCCAAGAGGCTCAGCCAGAGCCTGAGATACCACATAGTGCACCAGCGGACAGCGGTTCACAGTCAATGGAAACAGTCCCAGCACCTGCATCGCTTCCAGAGGGACCAAGCCCCAGTCCACAGTCCAAGGAGGAACTGATGTCTCCAGCATCAAGGGAACAGTTCCAGGCCGAGCAGGAAGCAGATGACAGCCTTCAGAAAGCTTGGGCGGCGGCACGGAGCACCCCACCGCCTCTCAGCTCTTCTAACCGATCCCGGTTTGTTGTAGAACAAGGACTTTTATACAAGGAGACTCTTTCTGGTGGGCACCAGGAAGACTGGCATCCTCAAAGACAGTTGGTAGTTCCCACTAAGTATCGGGTAAAGCTCTTGAGCTTAGCCCATGATCATCCCAGTGGCCATTCTGGGGTGAACAGAACCAAAGACCGGTTGGGGAAGTCCTTCCACTGGGAGGGAATGGGCAAGGACGTTGCTAATTATGTCCGGTCTTGTGAGGTGTGCCAACGAGTGGGAAAGCCCCAAGACCAGGTTAAAGCCCCTCTCCAGCCACTACCCATAATTGAGGTCCCATTTCAGCGAGTAGCTGTGGATATTCTGGGTCCTTTCCCAAAGAAGACACCCAGAGGAAAGCAGTACGTACTGACTTTCATGGATTTTGCTACCCGATGGCCGGAAGCTGTACCCTTAAGCAACACCAAGGCTAAAAGTGTGTGCCAGGCATTAGCAGACATTTTTGCCAGGGTAGGTTGGCCCTCCGACATCCTTACAGATTCGGGAACTAATTTCCTGGCAGGGAACATGAAAACCCTGTGGGAAGCTCATGGGGTGAATCACTTGGTTGCCACCCCTCATCACCATCAAACCAATGGTCTGGTGGAGAGGTTTAATGGAACTTTGGGGGCCATGATACGTAAATTCATAAATGAACACTCCAATGATTGGGACCTAGTGTTGCAGCAGTTGCTTTTTGCCTACAGGGCTGTACCACATCCCAGTTTAGGGTTTTCACCATTTGAACTTGTGTATGGCCGCGAGGTTAAGGGGCCATTACAGTTGGTGAAGCAGCAATGGGAGGGGTTTACGCCTTCTCCAGGAACTAACATTCTAGACTTTGTAAGCAACCTACAAAACACCCTCCGACACTCTTTAGCCCTTGCTAAAGAAAACCTAAAGAATGCTCAGGAAGAGCAAAAGGCCTGGTATGATAAACATTCCAGAGAACGGTCCTTCAAAGTAGGAGACCAAGTCATGGTCTTAAAGGCGCTCCAGGCCCATAAAATGGAAGCGTCGTGGGAAGGACCATTCACGGTCCAGGAGCGCCTAGGAGCTGTTAACTATCTCATAGCCTCCCCCACCTCCAACATAAAGCCTAAGGTATACCATGTTAATTCTCTTAAGCCCTTTTATTCCAGAGGATTAAACGTTTGCCAGTTTACAGCCCAGGAAACAGATGACGCGGAGTGGCCTGCAGGTGTCTACTACGAAGGAACAAGGAATGGTGGCGTGGAAGAGGTGAACCTCTTCACGACCCTGGGACGTCTGCAGCGACAGCAGATCAAGGAGCTGTGCACAAGCTTTGCACCGATTTTCTCAGCCACTCCAGGACGGACCGAACGGGCATACCACTCCATTGACACAGGTAATGCTCACCCAATTAGAACCCCACCTTACCGGGAGTCACCTCATGCCCAAGCGGCTATACAAAGGGAGATCCAGGACATGCTACAGATGGGTATAATCCGCCCCTCTACCAGTGCATGGGCATCTCCAGTGGTTCTAGTTCCCAAACCAGATGGGGAAATACGCTTTTGCGTGGACTACCGTAAGCTAAATGCTGTAACTCGTCCTGACAACTATCCAATGCCACGCACAGATGAGCTATTGGAAAAATTGGGACATGCCCAATTCATCTCTACTTTAGACTTAACCAAAGGGTACTGGCAAGTACCACTAGATGAACCCGCTAAGGAAAGGTCAGCCTTCGTCACCCAGGCAGGGGTGTACGAATTCAATGTACTCCCTTTCGGGTTGCGAAATGCACCCGCCACCTTCCAAAGACTTGTAGATGGTCTCCTAGCGGGATTGGGAGAATCTGCAGTTGCCTACCTCGATGATGTGGCCATTTTTTCTGATTCATGGACAGAACACCTGGAGCACCTGGGAAAAGTCTTCGAGCGCATCCGACAGGCAGGACTAACTGTTAAGGCTAAAAAGTGTCAAATAGGCCAAAACAGAGTGACGTACCTGGGGCACCAGGTGGGTCAAGGAACTATAAATCCCCTACAGGCCAAAGTGGATGCTATCCAAAAGTGGCCGGTTCCAAAGTCAAAGAAACAGGTCCAATCCTTCTTAGGCTTGGCCGGATATTATAGGCGATTTGTACCACACTACAGCCAAATCGCCGCCCCGCTGACAGACCTAACCAGAAAGAAACAGCCAAATGCAGTTCAGTGGACTGATAAGTGTCAAAAGGCCTTTAACCAGCTTAAGGCAACACTCATGTCTGACCCTGTACTAAGGGCCCCAGACTTTGACAAACCGTTCCTAGTAACCACAGATGCGTCCGAGCGAGGCGTGGGAGCAGTTTTAATGCAGGAAGGACCGGATCAAGAATTCCATCCTGTCGTGTTTCTCAGCAAAAAACTGTCTGAGAGGGAAAGCCACTGGTCAATCAGCGAAAAGGAATGCTACGCCATTGTGTACGCGCTGGAAAAGCTACGCCCATATGTTTGGGGACGGCGTTTCCAACTACAAACAGACCATGCTGCGCTACAGTGGCTTCATACCGCCAAGGGAAATAACAAAAAACTTCTTCGATGGAGTTTAGCTCTCCAAGATTTTGATTTTGAAATACAACACATTTCGGGAGCTTCTAACAAAGTGGCTGATGCACTCTCCCGGGAAAGTTTCCCAGAGTTAACTGGTTAACAATTGTTCTTGGAATGAAACATATTGTTAGTTTTTATATAATCAGTAGTATGTCTAAAGGTACATGTGTCTTATTAACTCTGTTTTCTCCTAGAACTCCAGGAAGAAATCACAGCCAGTGTGGAACCGAACGTCCAACACTATCTGTGATTTGGGGGGCGTGTCATAACTATAAAGGGAAGGGTAACAGCTCTCTGTGTACAGAGAC
>NW_020703035.1:0-1844 GCF_002925995.2 Terrapene triunguis | reverse complement strand
AGGAGATTCCCAACCCTCTCATTGCAGTTTTAAATGCCCAGACATTTCTGGAGAGCAGTGCCCCCAAATTTGGGCAGCAGATACTGCTAGAAGCGGCCTAAGCCAACAGACACCAGCATTGGGGAGGAGTGTCTGTAGCAATTACTGTATTCTGCAGAGTCCAGTATGACTGACCCCCCCCAAACTTCTCCCCACACCTATTCCAAACCTCCCAGTGGTGCTACCAGAGGTCACACCCCTTGAACTGTGGCCTCCCTGCTGCGCACACATGAAGGGCCAACACCCTATGAACCATGTAAGCCTCATAGAAGCAAGACTCTGCACCTGAGCAGTGAAGTGGGCTGCTGCTACTGGGGGGTCACTCCTGGAGTTGCCAGCTACATGGCCTCGTCTCAGATTCTTGACTGCAATGTTCTTTATGTTGAAGCCCACATTGTAACCAGGAAAAGCCACCTGCAGTGGCTCATGGTGCATTTCAATGGTTCTGACCTCTGCTGAGAGGTTTGCAGGGGCAAAGGAGATGTTCATGCCCGGCTTGAGGATGCCTGTCTCTATCTTCCCCACCGGTACAGTGCCAATTCCTGTGAGGAGACAGGGGAAGAGTAAGTCAGAGCTGATTGTGGAAAGCCCGTAACCAGCACAGCAAGCAGACCAGTTAGTTTGAGGGAGGGTGGAGTATCCTGGCGAGGATGATGGAGGAGGGAGAGTCCCCTCAGAAGTGTTTCCTTCATGAAGTTGAGCCTTCACTAACCAAGGCCAGAATAGCCAAGAGACCAGCACCCAGTATGCTTTATGTATGATTTGGGCCCTGCCCCCAGAGGGCCAGTCAATCACCTCAGAGACCACCATACAGAACCCAACTGTAGATCAGCATATCCCAGGGTCTCATTCCGGCCTGAACTGACCTCCGATCTTGTAGACATCCTGCAGAGGCACCCTCAGGGGTTTGTTACTGGGCCGCACAGGAGGCAGGAGAGAATCTAGCGCTTCCAGGAGTGTCTGCCCCTTCCCAAAGCCTTCCTTCCGTTTGACCTTCCAACCTTTGAACCACGGCATCTGCAGGGGGTAGAGGGAAGCCAAGGAGATGGTTGGCAGCCTTTGGATACAGGAAATGCAGCCTGGGGCTGGGACCTGAGGTCTGGCTGTTAGCCCCAGCGGGAGGGGCTGTTCCCCCTGGACTCACCCTAAAGGGTGCCCGTAGGCCGGTCCCTTCCCCCCATGGCTGCAGCACTCAGCACTTCGCCTTGCCATCCACATCTCCAACTGCATGGCACCTTTGGCCCAGGAGGCAGAGCCCATCTCCTTCCCTCCCACTGGGCATGGCAGAGCGCCCAGAGCTCTGCTGGAAGGGAGCAGCCCCTCCAGGGAACTGAGCTCCACATGGGGCCCTCCCACCAGCAGCTGCCCTGGGCTCCCCCACCCCATGCCCGGATGGATCCCCCACCTTGGGGCTGGGCAGGGTGACGTTCTCGCCGGCCCAGCCGGACACCGGCACGCAGGGCACCGCGGCCGGGCTGTAGCCGATCCTGCGCAGGTAGAGGCTGACGCCCCGCACCACCTCCTCGAAGCGCCGCTGGCTGTAGGGCGGCTCGGTCAGGTCCATCTTGTTGACGCAGAGCAGCAGCTGCTTGACGCCCAGGGTATAGGCCAGCAGGGCGTGCTCGCGGGTCTGCCCCTGCCGGGACACGCCGGCCTCGAACTCCCCGGGCGCGGCCGAGACCATCAGCACCGCGGCGTCCGCCTGGGGCAGAGAGGGGCCGTGTGAGGATCGGGGCCGCTCCGTGCGCCCAGGGGGCAGCGCAACCTACCCAGCCCCCCGTAACACCGCCCCCAGCTCAGCCCGG
>NW_020703034.1:0-1812 GCF_002925995.2 Terrapene triunguis | reverse complement strand
AGGAGATTCCCAACCCTCTCATTGCAGTTTTAAATGCCCAGACATTTATGGAGAGCAGTGCCCCCAAATTTGGGCAGCAGATACTGCTAGAAGCGGCCTAAGCCAACAGACACCAGCATTGGGGAGGAGTGTCTGTAGCAATTACTGTATTCTGCAGAGTCCAGTCTGACTGACCCCCCCCAAACTTCTCCCCACACCTATTCCAAACCTCCCAGTGGTGCTACCAGAGGTCACACCCCTTGAACTGTGGCCTCCCTGCTGCGCACACATGAAGGGCCAACACCCTATGAACCATGTAAGCCTCATAGAAGCAAGACTCTGCACCTGAGCAGTGAAGTGGGCTGCTGCTACTGGGGGGTCACTCCTGGAGTTGCCAGCTACATGGCCTCGTCTCAGGTTCTTGACTGCAATGTTCTTTATGTTGAAGCCCACATTGTAACCAGGAAAAGCCACCTGCAGTGGCTCATGGTGCATTTCAATGGTTCTGACCTCTGCCGAGAGGTTTGCAGGGGCAAAGGAGATGTTCATGCCCGGCTTGAGGATGCCTGTCTCTATCTTCCCCACCGGTACAGTGCCAATTCCTGTGAGGAGACAGGGGAAGAGTAAGTCAGAGCTGATTGTGGAAAGCCCGAAACCAGCACAGCAAGCAGACCAGTTAGTTTGAGGGAGGGTGGAGTATCCTGGCGAGGATGATGGAGGAGGGAGAGTCCCCTCAGAAGTGTTTCCTTCATGAAGTTGAGCCTTCACTAACCAAGGCCAGAATAGCCAAGAGACCAGCACCCAGTATGCTTTATGTATGATTTGGGCCCTGCCCCCAGACGGCCAGTCAATCACCTCAGAGACCACCATACAGAACCCAACTGTAGATCAGCATATCCCAGGGCCCCATTCCAGCTTGGACTGACCTCCGATCTTGTAGACATCCTGCAGAGGCACCCTCAGGGGTTTGTTACTGGGCCGCACAGGAGGCAGGAGAGAATCTAGCGCTTCCAGGAGTGTCTGCCCCTTCCCAAAGCCTTCCTTCCGTTTGACCTTCCAACCTTTGAACCACGGCATCTGCAGGGGGTAGAGGGAAGCCAAGAAGATGCTTGGCAGCCTTTGGATACAGGAAATGCAACCTGGGGCTGGGACCTGAGGTCTGGCTGTTAGCCCCAGCGGGTGGGGCTGTTCCCCCTGGACTCACCCTAAAGGGTGCCCGTAGGCCGGTCCCTTCCCCCCATGGCTGCAGCACTCAGCACTTTGCCTTGCCATCCACACCTCCAACTGCATGGCACCTTTGGCCCAGGAGGCAGAGCCCATCTCCTTCCCTCCCACTGGGCATGGCAGAGGGCCCAGAGCTCTGCTGGAAGGGAGCAGCCCCTCCAGGGAACTGAGCTCCACATGGGTCCCTCCCACCAGCAGCTGCCCTGGGCACCCCCACCCCATGCCCGGATGGATCCCCCACCTTGGGGCTGGGCAGGGTGACGTTCTCGCCGGCCCAGCCGGACACCGGCACGCAGGGCACCGCGGCCGGGCTGTAGCCGATCCTGCGCAGGTAGAGGCTGACGCCCCGCACCACCTCCTCGAAGCGCCGCTGGCTGTAGGGCGGCTCGGTCAGGTCCATCTTGTTGACGCAGAGCAGCAGCTGCTTGACGCCCAGGGTATAGGCCAGCAGGGCGTGCTCGCGGGTCTGCCCCTGCCGGGACACGCCAGCCTCGAACTCCCCGGGCGCGGCCGAGACCATCAGCACCGCGGCGTCCGCCTGGGGCAGAGAGGGGCCGTGTGAGGATCGGGGCCGCTCCGTGCGCCCAGGGGGCTGCGCAACCTACCCAG
>NW_020703033.1:0-4693 GCF_002925995.2 Terrapene triunguis | reverse complement strand
AACAGGAGGCCCATGAAAGAGAAGAAAAAGCCAAACAGGAGGCCCATAAAAGAGAGATGGAGCTGAAAGAAAAAGAGATGGAACTGGAAGCAGCAAGGACTAGGCAGGATGCATCAGACCATCCTAACAACTCCTCTCCAGGTACCACTTCCCATCCCAGGAAATTCCCCACCTACAAGGCAGGCGATGATACTGAGGCCTTCTTAGAAAATTTTGAAAGGGCCTGCCTTGGATACAGCATCCCTCCACCCCAGTACATGGTAGAGCTGAGACCGCAGCTCAGTGGACCCTTAGCAGAGGTGGCGGCTGAAATGCCTAAGGAACACATGAACAGTTATGAACTTTTTAAAAACAAGGCCAGACTCAGAATGGGGCTAACACCCGAGCATGCCCGTCGGCGGTTCAGAGCCCTAAGGTGGAAACCAGATGTGTCATTTACCCGGCATGCCTACCACATTGACAAAAATTGTGATGCCTGGGTATCAGGAGCAAATGTTAAATCTCTGGAAGATCTGCTTTCCCTAGTAAAAATGGAGCAGTTTTTAGAGGGTGTTCCTGAGGAAATAGAAAGGTACATCCTAGATGGGAAGCCCAAAACTGTAACCGAGGCGGGGGAGATTGGAGCCAAATGGGTGGAGGTGACAGAAAAGAAAAAAGCTAGTAGCAGTTGGAGCGAATATCAGAAGGGGCAAGCCGAAACAAAACCTTACCACCGGGGACAACCCAAGGCCCCACCCACATCCCAAGGGAAACCCCAGACGCCTTCTCACCCCACCACACCAGTCTCCATCAACCAACATCGCCCCGGTGATACCTTAGCAGGGCGATGTTTTAAATGTAATGAACTGGGGCATATAAAGGCTCACTCCCCCAAGAACCCCAACCGATTACAGTTCATTACACCCCAATCACACCAAAGATCCCCAGACCCAGATGCCTCTCTCATACCCTCGGAGCGAAGGGAAACCTTGAGAGTGGGCGGAAAGAAGGTTATCGCTTGGAGGGACACTGGGGCACAAGTGTCAACTATCCACCAATCCCTAGTGGACCCCAAACTCATCAACCCGGAGGCTACAGTGACAATTCAACCCTTCGTGTCACAGTCTGTAACCTTGCCTACAGCCCAGTTGCATGTCCAGTACAAGGGCTGGGCAGGAATGTGGACTTTTGCAGTCTATGACAATTATCCCATCCCCATGCTGCTGGGGGAAGACTTGGCCAACCATGTGAAGCTAGCCAAGAGGGTGGGAATAGTCACCCGCAGCCAGGCTAAGCAAGCTTTCACCCCCATCCCTGTTCCTGAGCCGTCCACCAGGGCCCCGTCTGTGTTACCGGAGACCCAAACACAGGTGGTGGAACCGGATCCCCTGCCAACGACTGCAACAGCCGTAGTGGATCCAATCCCAGAGACCCAGCCAAAGCCAGTCCCGGAACCGGAACTGGCAACGCAACCAGCACCAGAACCATTGCCGGCACTGAGTCCAGCGCTTGCAAACCCGTCTACAACTCCAATGCCAGAGGGCACCAGCGAGCCTGAACTGGCGGAAGCAGCAGATAACCCTACCCAAGAGGCTCAGCCAGAGCCTGAGATACCACATAGTGCACCAGCGGACAGCGGTTCACAGTCAATGGAAACAGTCCCAGCACCTGCATCGCTTCCAGAGGGACCAAGCCCCAGTCCACAGTCCAAGGAGGAACTGATGTCTCCAGCATCAAGGGAACAGTTCCAGGCCGAGCAGGAAGCAGATGACAGCCTTCAGAAAGCTTGGGCGGCGGCACGGAGCACCCCACCGCCTCTCAGCTCTTCTAACCGATCCCGGTTTGTTGTAGAACAAGGACTTTTATACAAGGAAACTCTTTCTGGTGGGCACCAGGAAGACTGGCATCCTCAAAGACAGTTGGTGGTTCCCACTAAGTATCGGGTAAAGCTCTTGAGCTTAGCCCATGATCATCCCAGTGGCCATTCTGGGGTGAACAGAACCAAAGACCGGTTGGGGAAGTCCTTCCACTGGGAGGGAATGGGCAAGGACGTTGCTAATTATGTCCGGTCTTGTGAGGTGTGCCAACGAGTGGGAAAGCCCCAAGACCAGGTTAAAGCCCCTCTCCAGCCACTACCCATAATTGAGGTCCCATTTCAGCGAGTAGCTGTGGATATTCTGGGTCCTTTCCCAAAGAAGACACCCAGAGGAAAGCAGTACGTACTGACTTTCATGGATTTTGCTACCCGATGGCCGGAAGCTGTACCCTTAAGCAACACCAAGACTAAAAGTGTGTGCCAGGCATTAGCAGACATTTTTGCCAGGGTAGGTTGGCCCTCCGACATCCTTACAGATTCGGGAACTAATTTCCTGGCAGGGAACATGAAAAACCTGTGGGAAGCTCATGGGGTGAATCACTTGGTTGCCACCCCTCATCACCATCAAACCAATGGTCTGGTGGAGAGGTTTAATGGAACTTTGGGGGCCATGATACGTAAATTCATAAATGAACACTCCAATGATTGGGACCTAGTGTTGCAGCAGTTGCTTTTTGCCTACAGGGCTGTACCACATCCCAGTTTAGGGTTTTCACCATTTGAACTTGTGTATGGTCGCGAGGTTAAGGGGCCATTACAGTTGGTGAAGCAGCAATGGGAGGGGTTTACGCCTTCTCCAGGAACTAACATTCTAGACTTTGTAAGCAACCTACAAAACACCCTCCGACACTCTTTAGCCCTTGCTAAAGAAAACCTAAAGGATGCTCAGGAAGAGCAAAAGGCCTGGTATGATAAACATTCCAGAGAACGGTCCTTCAAAGTAGGAGACCAAGTCATGGTCTTAAAGGCGCTCCAGGCCCATAAAATGGAAGCGTCGTGGGAAGGACCATTCACGGTCCAGGAGCGCCTAGGAGCTGTTAACTATCTCATAGCCTCCCCCACCTCCAACATAAAGCCTAAGGTATACCATGTTAATTCTCTTAAGCCCTTTTATTCCAGAGAATTAAACGTTTGCCAGTTTACAGCCCAGGAAACAGATGACGCGGAGTGGCCTGCAGGTGTCTACTACGAAGGAACAAGGAATGGTGGCGTGGAAGAGGTGAACCTCTCCACGACCCTGGGACGTCTGCAGCGACAGCAGATCAAGGAGCTGTGCACAAGCTTTGCACCGATTTTCTCAGCCACTCCAGGACGGACCGAACGGGCATACCACTCCATTGACACAGGTAATGCTCACCCAATTAGAACCCCACCCTACCGGGAGTCACCTCATGCCCAAGCGGCTATACAAAGGGAGATCCAGGACATGCTACAGATGGGTATAATCCGCCCCTCTAACAGTGCATGGGCATCTCCAGTGGTTCTAGTTCCCAAACCAGATGGGAAAATACGCTTTTGCGTGGACTACCGTAAGCTAAATGCTGTAACTCGTCCTGACAACTATCCAATGCCACGCACAGATGAGCTATTGGAAAAATTGGGACATGCCCAATTCATCTCTACTTTAGACTTAACCAAAGGGTACTGGCAAGTACCACTAGATGAACCCGCTAAGGAAAGGTCAGCCTTCGTCACCCAGGCAGGGGTGTACGAATTCAATGTACTCCCTTTCGGGTTGCGAAATGCACCCGCCACCTTCCAAAGACTTGTAGATGGTCTCCTAGCGGGATTGGGAGAATCTGCAGTTGCCTACCTCGATGATGTGGCCATTTTTTCTGATTCATGGACAGAACACCTGGAGCACCTGGGAAAAGTCTTCGAGCGCATCCGACAGGCAGGACTAACTGTTAAGGCTAAAAAGTGTCAAATAGGCCAAAACAGAGTGACGTACCTGGGGCACCAGGTGGGTCAAGGAACTATAAATCCCCTACAGGCCAAAGTGGATGCTATCCAAAAGTGGCCGGTTCCAAAGTCAAAGAAACAGGTCCAATCCTTCTTAGGCTTGGCCGGATATTATAGGCGATTTGTACCACACTACAGCCAAATCGCCGCCCCGCTGACAGACCTAACCAGAAAGAAACAGCCAAATGCAGTTCAGTGGACTGATGAGTGTCAAAAGGCCTTTAACCAGCTTAAGGCAACACTCATGTCTGACCCTGTGCTAAGGGCCCCAGACTTTGACAAACCGTTCCTAGTAACCACAGATGCTTCCGAGAGAGGCGTGGGAGCAGTTTTAATGCAGGAAGGACCGGATCAAGAATTCCATCCTGTCGTGTTTCTCAGCAAAAAACTGTCTGAGAGGGAAAGTCACTGGTCAATCAGCGAAAAGGAATGCTACGCCATTGTGTACGCGCTGGAAAAGCTACGCCCATATGTTTGGGGACGGCGTTTCCAACTACAAACAGACCATGCTGCGCTACAGTGGCTTCATACCGCCAAGGGAAATAACAAAAAACTTCTTCGGTGGAGTTTAGCTCTCCAAGATTTTGATTTTGAAATACAACACATTTCGGGAGCTTCTAACAAAGTGGCTGATGCACTCTCCCGGGAAAGTTTCCCAGAGTTAACTGGTTAACAATTGTTCTTGGAATGAAACATTGTTAGTTTTTATATAATCAGTAGTATGTCTTATTAACTCTGTTTTCTCCTAAAACTCCAGGAAGAAATCACAGCCAGTGTGGAACCGAACGTCCAACACTATCTGTGATTTGGGGGGCGTGTCATAACTATGAAGGGAAGGGTAACAGCTCTCTGTGTACAGAGACTCCAAATCCTTTT
>NW_020703032.1:0-1421 GCF_002925995.2 Terrapene triunguis | reverse complement strand
AAGGGAAGGGTAACAGCTCTCTGTGTACAGAGACTCCAAATCCTTTTACCTGTAAAGGGTTAAGAGGCTCGGGTAACCTGGCTGACGCCTGACCCGAAGGACCAATAAGGAGACAAGATACTTTCAAATCTTGGGGGGGGGAAAGGTTTGTGTGTGTGCTCTTTGTTTTAGGGGTGGTTCGCTCTGGGGACTGAGAGGGACCAGACATCAATCCAGGTTCTCCCCATCTTTCTAAACAAGTCTCTCCTATTTCAAACTAGTAAGTAAAAAGACAGCAAGGCGTCTTAGATTTACTTTGTTTTCTCAACTTGTAAATGTACCTTTTTACCAGAGTGTGTATCTTTGTTTGCTGTACTTTGAACCTAAGACAGAGGGGGGTCCTCTGAGCTCTTTAAGTTTGATTACCCTGTAAAGTTATTCTCCATACTGATTTTACAGAGATGATTTTTACCTTTTTCTTTAATTAAAAGCCTTCTTTTTTAAGAACCAGATTGATTTCTCCTTGTTTTAAGATCCAAGGGGGTTTGGATCTGTATTCACCAGGAGTTGGTGAAAGGAGGGTGGAAGGAAGGAGGGGGGATGGTTAACTTCTCCTTGTTTTAAGATCCAAGGGGGTTTGGATCTGTGTTCACCAGGGAATTGGTGAAAGGTTTCTCAAGGCTTCTCAGGGAGGGAATTCTTGTGATGGTGGCAGCGGACCAAAGCTAAGCTGGTAGATAAGCTTAGAAGTTTTTATGCAGGCCCCTACATTTGAACCCTAAAGTTCAAAGTGGGGATCCAGCCTTGACATGGTGGCATAGCGGTGGAGATCGTTTTAACCCAAAAGCCAGTAAGAGATTTTTTTTTTCCTTCTAGCTGCTTGGAGAGCAGAGCTGAAGGTAGATGCATATCTTATCTCTCCTTGCCTGAAGGCAGAGGTGTTAAGTTTTTTTTAACAAGGGGCTTTGTTAAGAGAAGGGTTCAATCAGTGAGCAAACTTTGAACTGGTAAAGGCAATTTACAAGTTGAATTGTTTTTTTTTTCTTTTTACATCCTCGGGAGTAGCTTGTTAGAAAGTCTCTGTTAACTCAGCAGCAGCCACAGCTAAGTACATCCCAGTTTCAGTCAACTGCAGAGGGGGTGACCCAGCACAGGAAAACCAGGAAAATGACTACCAAAGAAGAAAAAGCTAAAGAGGAGGCCCACAAGAGAGCTATGGAGCTGAAAGAAAAAGAGATAGAGCTGAGAGACAGAGAAGAGAAAGCCAAAGAGGGGGCCCACAAGAGAGAGATGGAGCTGGAGAAAGCCAAAGAGGGGGCCCACAAGAGAGAGATGGAGCTGAGAGCCAGAGAAGAGAAAGCCAAAGAGGAGGCCCACAAGAGAGAAATGGAGCTGGAAAAAGCCAAACAGGAGGCCCATGAAAGAGAAGAAAAAGCCAAACA
>NW_020703031.1:0-1889 GCF_002925995.2 Terrapene triunguis | reverse complement strand
CTGGCTAAGGTACCGATCACCAGGCTGCCCCAGCCCTCGTGTCTTGTCGCTATCGGTGGTGCCCAGGCTGTGCGATGTGCTAGACAAAGATGGGACGTCGTTGCCAGAGAAAACAGGGCTCTCGGGGGGGAAATAAGACTTTGCAACAGCTTTAAAAATGTCCCAAATGGTCACAGTCAGATGCAAAGAATTTTCAACGAGTGCGCTGAAGCGTGGGAGCGAAGGGTTGTGTATCATCAACCCCAGTGTAGCGCTGGGAGGTGACTTCTCAAGGCCACAGCGCGGGTGTCAGCACCAGGACTCAGCCCTGGTCCCCTGGTCCCCACAGCACTAGGCCACACTGCCTCCCCAAGGGGGCGCCAGTGGCTGACCTAGACCTTGCAGATAGGCTAGGAGAAGCGGTTCCCCCAGACTAGACCTGCCTTCCAGTCAGATCCTGAATCCTGGAGCCAATGGGCCATTTTAGTTCCTGTGACCTGTGTGATACGAACTGTCTGTGCTAGAAAAAGCGCCAGGATCGTGCCCGGTTGAAACAATGCACCCAAGAGTCCGTGATGCCAGGTTTCCTGCACGGAGCAGCCTGAGTCTCAGACCCGCACGTATTCCATGCACGCTCCTTGCTTTGGGCCTGGGTGATCCTCGCACACTTTGCCAGTGTGGAGCAGGGACGGAGCTTGGCTTCCTCTTTCCGGCACCTGCCTGTTTCCTGGGCTGCTGAATTCCTCTCTGGTGACTACGGCGTCAGCTGATGGGGTGACGCCCCTCCCAGGCAGGCAGCACCTGTGTTTTGCTGCTATTATAAAATCATAGACCTTTGGAAGAGGAAGGCAGAGTGCGCTGGAGAAGAGAAACCTGCTCCAGAGCTGTCTGTCAGGTAAGGAGACACCCCTTCAGCAAGGGAGCGGGGGTGGGGCGGCGCTAAGCTTCACCTGGCTCCCCCCATCCCACCGCTCCTTCTTTGGCCTGTTTGGTTTCCTTAGAATCATAGACTCCTAGACGTTAAGGTCAGAAGGGACCATTATGATCATCTAGTCTGACCTCCTGCACAACGCAGGCCACAGAATCTCACCCACCCCTGTATCGAACCCCTAACCTATGTCTGAGTTATTGAAGTCCTCAACTTGTGGTTTAAAGACTTCAAGGTGCAGAGAATCCTCCAGCAAGTGATCCGTGCCCCACGCTGCAGAGGAAGGCGAAAACCCCCCAGGGCCTCTGCCAATCTGCCCTGGAGGAAAATTCCTTCCTGACCCCAAATATGGCGATCAGCTAAACCCTGAGCATGTGGGCAAGACTCACCAGCCAGAGACCCAGGAAAGAATTCTCTGTAGTAAGTCAGATCCCACCCCAGCTAACATCCCATCACAGGCCATTGGGGGTATTTACCATTTGCTAATCAAGCCCAGGTGTTTGTTGTGGGCTCAGGTTCAGCCCAGCTCTGCATTCGACTCCACAGAGCAGTAAAGGTTGGTTTGCCCAGCTGGGTTTCTCCTCTCTGGGACGCTTGGCTGGGGGCTTGGCTGGCAGGTGCTGGACGGGATGCAGTCTAGTTTTTTCAACCAGGCTGAGACAAGGTGCTTTCACCTGCTCTAACTGAGCATGTTACAGGCACAGATTCTGCTCTCTGGTGGCAGCACTTCCATTGGGAGCGGTGCGAGCCCCAAGTGCTCATGTCACAACAGGATTTGGCTCCGAGGGCCAGATTGTCAAAAGGGAGCGTCACCTGGGGTGCACAGTGGGAGCTGAGCGCCTTCAAAAAGCTGGCCTGACGAGTCACACAGGGAGCTTCTGGGGGCCGAGCACGGGAACATCTGGGCCCAGCCGTGGGGGCCGAGCACGGGAACGTCTGGGCCCAGCCGTGGGGGCCGAGCACGGGAACCTCTGGGCCCAGC
>NW_020703030.1:0-1815 GCF_002925995.2 Terrapene triunguis | reverse complement strand
CTGGCTAAGGTACCGATCACCAGGCTGCCCCAGCCCTCGTGTCTTGTTGCTATCGGTGGTGCCCAGGCTGTGCGATGTGCTAGACAAAGATGGGACGTCGTTGCCAGAGAAAACAGGGCTCTCGGGGGGGAAATAAGACTTTGCAACAGCTTTAAAAATGTCCCAAATGGTCACAGTCAGATGCAAAGAATTTTCAACGACTGCGCTGAAGCGTGGGAGCGAAGGGTTGTGTATCATCAACCCCAATGTAGCGCTGGGAGGTGACTTCTCAAGGCCACAGCGCGGGTGTCAACACCAGGACTCAGCCCTGGTCCCCTGGTCCCCACAGCACTAGGCCACACTGCCTCCCCAAGCGGGCGCCAGTGACTGACCTAGACCTTGTGGATAGGCTAGGAGAAGCGGTTCCCCCAGACTAGACCTGCCTTCCAGCCAGATCCTGAATCCTGGAGCCAATGGGCCATTTTAGTTCCTGTGACCTGTGTGATACGAACTGTCTGTGCTAGAAAAAGCGCCAGGATCGTGCCCGGTTGAAGCAATGCACCCAAGAGTCCGTGACGCCAGGTTTCCTGCACGGAGCAGCCTGAGTCTCAGACCCGCACGTATTCCATGCACGCTCCTTGCTTTGGGCCTGGGTGATCCTCGCACACTTTGCCAGTGTGGAGCAGGGACGGAGCTTGGCTTCCTCTTTCCGGCACCTGCCTGTTTCCTGGGCTGCTGAATTCCTCTCTGGTGACTACGGCGTCAGCTGATGGGGTGACGCCCCTCCCAGGCAGGCAGCACCTGTGTTTTGCTGCTATTATAAAATCACAGACCTTTGGAAGAGGAAGGCAGAGTGCGCTGGAGAAGAGAAACCTGCTCCAGAGCTGTCTGTCAGGTAAGGAGACACCCCTTCAGCAAGGGAGCGGCGGGGGGGGGGGGGCGTGCTAAGCTTCTCCTGGCTCCCCCCATCCCACCGCTCCTTCTTTGGGCTGTTCGGTTTCCTTAGAATCATAGACTCCTAGACTTTAAGGTCAGAAGGGACCATTATGATCGTCTAGTCCGACCTCCTGCACAACGCAGGCCATAGAATCTCACCCACCCACTCCTGTATCGAACCCCTGACCTATGTCTGAGTTATTGAAGTCCTCAACTTGTGGTTTAAAGACTTCAAGGTGCAGAGAATCCTCCAGCAAGTGACCCGTGCCCCACTCTGCAGAGGAAGGCGAAAACCCCCCAGGGCCTCTGCCAATCTGCCCTGGAGGAAAATTCCTTCCCGACCCCAAATATGGCGATCACCTAAACCCTGAGCATGTGGGCAAGACTCACCAGCCAGACACCCAGGAAAGAATTCTCTGCAGTAAGTCAGATCCCACCCCAGCTAACATCCCATCACAGGCCATTGGGGGTATTTACCATTTGCTAATCAAGCCCAGGTGTTTGTTGTGGGCTCAGGTTCAGCCCAGCTCTGCATTCGACTCCACAGAGCAGTAAAGGTTGGTTTGCCCAGCTGGGTTTCTCCTCTCTGGGATGCTTGGCTGGGGGCTTGGCTGGCAGGTGCTGGACGGGATGCAGTCTAGTTTTTTCAACCAGGCTGAGACAAGGTTACAGGCACAGATTCTGCTCTCTGGTGGCAGCACTTCCATTGGGAGCGGTGCGAGCCCCAAGTGCTCATGTCACAACAGGATTTGGCTCCGAGGGCCAGATTGTCAAAAGGGAGCGTCACCTGGGGTGCACAGTGGGAGCTGAGCGCCTTCAAAAAGCTGGCCTGACGAGTCACACAGGGAGCTGCTGGGGGCCGAGCACGGGAACCTCTGGGCCCAGCCGTGGGGGCCGAGC
>NW_020703029.1:0-5874 GCF_002925995.2 Terrapene triunguis | reverse complement strand
GGAGTGGGAAAGCGCCAGAATTCAGCCTCTTATTAAGTAGTGAGTATTAGTGAAGGAAATAAATAGGTTTATGTTTATTTCTTTGTAACCTGTCTTGTGCAATTAGAGGAATAGTCAAATTGGGTATTTGGGTATTTTTTTTTGTGTAACTAAGGGTTTGCCCAGGGGAACATCCTCTGTGTTTGGAATCTGTTGTCTGTGAGAGTAGCTGGTATGCTAATCTCTCCCAGAGGGTTTTCTTTTACCTTTCTTTTCTTTAATTAAAAGCCTTTTTCTTAATACCTGATTGATTTTTCCTTGATTTTAGATCCAAGGGGGTTGGCTCTTGATCCACCAGGAGTTGGTGGGAGAAAGGAGGGGGGATGGTTAATTTCTCCTTGTTCTAAGATCCAAGGGGTTTGGATCTGTATTCACCAGGGAATTGGTGAAGAGTCTCTCAAGGCTACCCAGAGAAGGGAATTAGCACATTGGGAGTGGTGGCAGCGGACCAGATCTAAGCTGGTAGTTAAGCTTAGAAGTTTTCATGCAGGCCCCCACATCTGTACCCTAAAGTTCAGAGTGGGGAAGGAGCCTTGACATGGTGAGCAGCGGTGAGGGATTTTTTTAGGAACCAAAAGCCAGATTTTTTTCCCCTCCTTTGAGATGCTGGGGAAGCAGTGAAGGGGAGATACCCTGAAGGCAAACAGATAAGAGCTTCTAACAGAGGGCTTTTTGTTAGGAGGGAAGCTCCAGCTGTGAGCACTGGAGGGTCATTAACATTGCCAAGACAAGTCACAAAAGCCTGTTTTACTTTTTTTACTTTTTTTTTTTTTAAGAGTCACATTACAGTAACCAAAGATTCCAAGCTGTTCCCCCGCCCCCCTCAGATAGCTAAGGTAGACCAGGGGGAAAATGTCAGGCAAAGAAAAAAAAACTTTGCAACAGGACCTAGAATTAGCCAAATTCCAGGCTGAGGAGAATGAAAAGGAACATGACAGACAGATGGCCAGGGCTGAGGCTGCACACAAAAGAGCTATGGAGGAAAGGGAAAAAGAGATGGAGCTGAGGCAAAAAGAGATGGAGCTGAAAGAAAAAGAGATGGAAGAGAGGGAAAAAGAGAGGAAGCATGAACTGGAATTAGCAAGGGCTAGGCAGAATAATCCAGCCAACCCTAGTAACCCCTCTCCAGGTACCGCTTCCCATCCCAGAAAATTCCCCACCTACAAGGCAGGCGATGAAACTGAGGCCTTCTTAGAAAATTTTGAAAGGGCCTGCCTTGGGTACAGCATCACTACAGACCAGTACATGGTAGAGCTGAGGCCGCAGCTCAGTGGACTCTTAGCAGAGGTGGCGGCTGAAATGCCTAAGGAACACATGAACAGTTATGAACTTTTTAAAAACAAGGCCAGAATCAGAATGGGGCTAACACCTGAGCATGCCCGTCGGCGGTTCAGGGCCCTAAGGTGGAAACCAGATGTGTCATTTACCTGACATGCCTACAACATTGGGAAAAATTGGGATGCCTGGATATCAGGAGCAAATGTTAAATCTACGGAAGAGTTGCCCTTCCTAATGCAAATGGAGCAGTTTTTAGAGGGTGTTCCTGAGGAAATAGAAAGGTACATCCTAGATGGGAAGCCCAAAACTGTAACCGAGGCGGGGGAGATTGGAGCCAAATGGGTGGAGGTGGCAGAAAAGAAAAAAACTAGTAGCAGTTGGAGTGAATATCAGAAAGGGCAACCCTAAACAAAACCTTACCACCGGGGACAACCCAAGGCTCCACCTACATCCCAAGGGAAACCCCAGACGCCTTCTCACCCCACCACACCAGTCTCCACCAACCTACATCGCCCCGGTGATACCTTAGCAGGGCGATGTTTTAAATGTAATGAACTGGGACATATAAAGGCCCACTGCCCCAAGAACCCCAACCGATTACAGTTCATTACACCACAATCACACCAAAGATCCTCAGGCCCAGATGCCTCTCTCATACCCTTGGAGCGAAGGGAAACCTTGAGAGTGGGCAGAAAGAAGGTTATCGTGTGGAGGGACACTGGGGCACAAGTGTCGACTATCCACCAATCCCTAGTGGACCCCAAACTCATCAACCCGGAGGCTCCGGTGACAATTCAACCCTTCATGTCACACTCTGTAACCTTGCCTACAGCCAAGTTACATGTCCAGTACAAGGGCTGGTCAGGAATGTGGACTTTTGCAGTCTATGACAATTATCCCATCCCCATGCTGCTGGGGGAAGACTTGGCCAACCATGTGAAGCTAGCCAAGAGGGTGGGAATAGTCACCCGCAGCCAGGCTAAGCAAGCTTTCACCCCCATCCCTGTTCCTGAGCCGTCCACCAGGGCCCCCCCGTCTGGGTTACCAGAGACCCAGACAAAGGTGGTGGAACTGGATCCCCTGCCAACGACTGCAACAGCCGTAGTGGATCCAATCCCAGAGACCCAGCCAAAGCCAGTCCCAGAACCGGAACTGGCAACACAACCAGCGCCAGAACCATTGCTAGCACTGAGTACAGCGTTTGCAAACCCATCTACAACTCCAACACCAGAGGGCACCAGCGAGCCTGAACTGGCAGAAGCAGCAGATAACCCTACCCAAGAGGCTCAGCCAGAGCCTGAGATACCACATAGTGCACCAGCGGACAGCGGTTCACAGTCAATGGAAAAAACCCCAGCCCCTACATCGCTTCCAGAGGGACCAAGCCCCAGTCCACAGTCCAAGGAGGAACTGATGTCTCCAGCATCAAGGGAACTGTTCCAGGCCGAGCAGGAAGCAGATGACAGCCTTCAGAAAGCTTGGGCGGCGGCACGGAGCACCCCAACGCCTCTCAGCTCTTCTAACCGATCCCAGTTTGTTGTAGAACAAGGACTTTTATACAAGGAGACTCTTTCTGGTGGACACCAGGAAGACTGGCATCCTCAAAGACAGTTGGAAGTTCCCACTAAGTATCGGGTAAAGCTCTTGAGCTTAGCCCATGATCATCCCAGTGGCCATTCTGGGGTGAACAGAACCAAAGACCGGTTGGGGAAGTCCTTCCACTGGGAGGGAATGGGCAAGGACGTTGCTAATTATGTCCGGTCTTGTGAGGTGTGCCAACGAGTGGGAAAGCCCCAAAACCAGGTCAAAGCCCCTCTCCAGCCACTACCCATAATTGAGGTCCCATTTCAGCAAGTAGCTGTGGATATTCTGGGTCCTTTCCCAAAGAAGACACCCAGAGGAAAGCAGTACATACTGACTTTCATGAATTTTGCTACCCGATGGCTGGAAGCAGTAGCTCTAAGCAACACCAAGGCTAAAAGTGTGTGCCAGGCATTAGCAGACATTTTTGCCAGGGTAGGGTGGCCCTCCGACATCCTTACAGATTTGGGAACTAATTTCCTGGCAGGGACCATGAAAAACCTGTGGGAAGCTCATGGGGTGAATCACTTGGTTGCCACCCCTTACCACCATCAAACCAATGGCCTGGTGGAGAGGTTTAATGGAACTTTGGGGGCCATGATACGTAAATTCGTAAATGAACACTCCAATGATTGGGACCTAGTGTTGCAGCAGTTGCTTTTTGTCTATAGAGCTGTACCACATCCCAGTTTAGGGTTTTCACCATTTGAACTTGTGTATGGCCGCAAGGTTAAGGGGCCATTACAGTTGGTGAAGCAGCAATGGGAGGGGTTTACGCCTTCTCCAGGAACTAACATTCTAGACTTTGTAAGCAACCTACAAAGCACCCTCCGACACTCTTTAGCACTTGCTAAAGAAAACCTAAAGGATGCTCAGGAAGAGCAAAAGGTCTGGTATGATAAACATTCCAGAGAACGGTCCTTCAAAGTAGGAGACCAAGTCATGGTCTTAAAGGCGCTCCAGGACCATAAAATGGAAGCGTCGTGGGAAGGACCATTCACGGTCCAGGAGTGCCTAGGAGCTGTTAACTATCTCATAGCATCCCCCACCTCCAACATAAAGCCTAAGATATACCATGTTAATTCTTTTAAGCCCTTTTATTCCAGAGAATTAAAGGTTTTCCAGTTTACAGCCCAGGAAACAGATGACGCGGAGTGGCCTGAAGGTGTCTACTATGAGGGAAAAAGTGACGGTGGCGTGGAAGAGGTGAACCTCTCCGTGACCCTTGGATGTCTGCAGCGGCAGCAGATCAAGGAGCTGTGCACTAGGTTTGCGCCAATGTTCTCAGCCACCCCAGGACGGACCGAACGGGCATACCACTCCATTGACACAGGTAATGCTCACCCAATTAGAACCCCACCCTACCGGGAGTCACCTCATGCCCAAACTGCTCTAAAAAGGGAGATCCAGGACATGCTACAGATGGGTATAATCCGCCCCTCTAAGAGTGCATGGGCATCTCCAGTGGTTCTAGTTCCCAAACCAGATGGGGAAATACGCTTTTCCGTGGACTACCGTAAGCTAAATGCTGTAACTCGTCCTGACAACTATCCAATGCCACGCACAGATGAGCTATTGGAGAAATTGGGACATGCCCAATTCACCTCTACCTTAGACTTAACCAAGGGGTACTGGCAAGTACCACTAGATGAACCCGCCAAGGAAAGGTCAGCCTTCGTCACCCAGGCAGGGGTGTATGAATTCAATGTACTCCCTTTCGGGCTGCAAAATGCACCCGTCACCTTCCAAAGACTTATAGATGGTCTCCTAGCGGGATTGGGAGAATCTGCAGTTGCCTACCTCGATGATGTGGCCATTTTTTCTGATTCATGGGCAGAACATCTGGAGCACCTGGAAAAAGTCTTTGAGCGCATCAGGGAGGCAGGACTAACCGTTAAGGCTAAAAAGTGTCAAATAGGCCAAAACAGAGTGACTTACCTGGGGCACCAGGTGGGTCAAGGAACTATAAATCCCCTACAGGCCAAAGTGGATGCTATCCAAAAGTGGCCGGTTCCAAAGTCAAAGAAACAGGTCCAATCCTTCTTAGGTTTGGCCGGATATTATAGGCGATTTGTACCACACTACAGCCAAATCGCCGCCCCACTGACAGACCTAACCAGAAAGAAACATCCAAATGCAGTTCAGTGGATCAATGAGTGTCAAAAGGCCTTTAACCAGCTTAAGGCGACACTCATGTCTGACCCTGTGCTAAGGGCCTCAGACTTTGACAAACCATTCCTAGTAACCACAGATGCGTCCGAGCGTGGTGTGGGAGCAGTTTTAATGCAGGAAGGACCGGATCAAGAATTCCATCCTGTCGTGTTTCTCAGCAAGAAACTGAGAGGGAAAGCCACTGGTCAATCAGCGAAAAAGAATGCTATGCCATTGTGTACGCCCTGGAAAAGCTACGCCCATACATTTGGGGACGGCATTTCCAACTACAAACCAACCATTCTGCGTTAACGTGGCTTCATACCACCAAGGGAAAAAACAAAAAACTTCTTCGGTGGAGTTTAGCTCTTCAAGATTTCGACTTTGAAATTCAACACATTTCAGGGGCTTCTAACAAAGTGGCTGATGCACTCTCCGTGAAAGTTTCCCAGAATCAACTGGTTAAAATCGTCCTTGAAATGTGAAAAATCGTGTAGTTTTTACCTAAGTAGTAGTATATGTAAGGGTGCATGTGTTTTATTAATCTGTTTATTCTAAAGTTTAGAAAGAAATCACAGCCAGTGCGGTCCAACACTGTCTGAGATTTGGGGGGCGTGTCATAAACAGATAGTTAAGGGTTAATGCCTCTTTTACCTGTAAAGGGTTAAGAAGTTCACCTAGCCTAGCTGATACCTGACCAGAAGAAACAATGGGAGGACAAGATGGTTCAAAGGGAAGGAGAAAAGTTCCCTTTGTCTGTTGAGTTTCAATTTGGACTGGAGTGGGAAAGCGCCAGAATTCAGCCTCTTATTAAGTAGTGAGTAT
>NW_020703028.1:0-2421 GCF_002925995.2 Terrapene triunguis | reverse complement strand
TCATAGATTCATAGATTCTAGGACTGGAAGGGACCTCGAGAGGTCATCGAGTCCAGTCCCCTGCCCGCATGGCAGGACCAAATACTGTCTAGACCATCCCTGATAGACATTTATCTAACCTACTCTTAAATATCTCCAGAGATGGAGATTCCACAACCTCCCTAGGCAATTTATTCCAGTGTTTAACCACCCTGACAGTTAGGAACTTTTTCCTAATGTCCAACCTAGACCTCCCTTGCTGCAGTTTAAGCCCATTGCTTCTTGTTCTATCCTCAGAGGCTAAGGTGAACAAGTTTTCTCCCTCCTCCTTATGACACCCTTTTAGATACCTGAAAACTGCTATCATGTCCCCTCTCAGTCTTCTCTTTTCCAAACTAAACAAACCCAATTCTTTCAGCCTTCCTTCATAGGTCATGTTCTCAAGACCTTTAATCATTCTTGTTGCTCTTCTCTGGACCCTTTCCAATTTCTCCACATCTTTCTTGAAATGCGGTGCCCAGAACTGGACACAATACTCCAGCTGAGGCCTAACCAGAGCAGAGTAGAGCGGAAGAATGACTTCTCGTGTCTTGCTCACAACACACCTGTTAATACATCCCAGAATCACGTTTGCTTTTTTTGCAACAGCATCACACTGTTGACTCATATTTAGCTTGTGGTCCACTATAACCCCTAGATCCCTTTCTGCCGTACTCCTTCCTAGACAGTCTCTTCCCATTCTGTATGTGTGAAACTGATTTTTTCTTCCTAAGTGGAGCACTTTGCATTTGTCTTTGTTAAACTTCATCCTGTTAAACTCAGACCATTTCTCCAATTTGTCCAGATCATTTTGAATTATGACCCTGTCCTCCAAAGCAGTTGCAATCCCTCCCAGTTTGGTATCATCCGCAAACTTAATAATCGTACTTTCTATACCAATATCTAAGTCGTTAATGAAGATATTGAACAGAGCCGGTCCCAAAACAGACCCCTGCGGAACCCCACTCGTTATGCCTTTCCAGCAGGATTGGGAACCATTAATAACAACTCTCTGAGTACGGTTATCCAGCCAGTTATGCACCCACCTTATAGTAGCCCCATCTAAATTGTATTTGCCTAGTTTGTCGATAAGAATATCATGCGAGACCGTATCAAATGCCTTACTAAAGTCTAGGTATACCACATCCACAGCTTCTCCCTTATCCACAAGACTCGTTATCCTATCGAAGAAAGCTATCAGATTGGTTTGACATGATTTGTTCTTTACAAATCCATGCTGGCTGTTCCCTATCACCTTACCACCTTCCAAGTGTTTGCAGATGATTTCCTTAATTACTTGCTCCATTATCTTCCCTGGCACAGAAGTTAAACTAACTGGTCTGTAGTTTCCTGGGTTGTTTTTATTTCCCTTTTTATAGATGGGCACTATATTTGCCCTTTTCCAGTCTTCTGGAATCTCTCCCGTCTCCCATGATTTTCCAAAGATAATAGCTAGAGGCTCAGATACCTCCTCTATTAGCTCCTTGAGTATTCTAGGATGCATTTCATCAGGCCCTGGTGACTTGCAGGCATCTAACTTTTCTAAGTGATTTTTAACTTGTTCTTTTTTTATTTTATCTGCTAAACCTACCCCCTTCCCATTAGCATTCACTAGGTTAGGCATTCCTTCAGACTTCTCGGTGAAGACTGAAACAAAGAAGACATTAAGCATCTCTGCCATTTCCAAGTTTCCTGTTACTGTTTCTCCCTCTTCACTAAGCAGTGGGCCTACCCTGTCTTTGGTCTTCCTCTTGCTTCTAATGTATTGATAAAAAGTCTTCTTGTTCCCCTTTATTCCCTTAGCTAGTTTGAGCTCATTTTGTGCCTTTGCCTTTCTAATCTTGCCCCTGCATTCCTGTGTTGTTTGCCTATATTCATCCTTTGTAATCTGTCCTAGTTTCCATTTTTTATATGACTCCTTTTTATTTTTTAGATCATGCAAGATCTCGTGGTTAAGCCAAGGTGGTCTTTTGCCACATTTTCTATCTTTCCTAACCAGCGGAATAGCTTGCTTTTGGGCCCTTAATAGTGTCCCTTTGAAAAACTGCCAACTCTCCTCAGTTGTTTTTCCCCTCAGTCTTGATTCCCATGGGACCTTACCTATCAGCTCTCTGAGCTTACCAAAATCCGCTTTCCTGAAATCCATTGTCTCTATTTTGCTGTTCTCCCTTCTACCCTTCCTTAGAATTGCAAACTCTATGATTTCATGATCACTTTCACCCAAGCTGCCTTCTACTTTCAAATTCTCAACGAGTTCCTCCCTATTTGTTAAAATCAAGTCTAGAACAGCTTCACTCCTAGTAGCTTTTTCAACCTTCTGAAATAAAAAGTTGTCTGCAATGCAGTCCAAGAATTTGTTGGATAGTCTGTGCCCCGCTGTGTTATTTTCCCAACATATATCCG
>NW_020703027.1:0-1455 GCF_002925995.2 Terrapene triunguis | reverse complement strand
GCTTATTGTTCAGTGTGAATGTTAAAAACTACATGTACAGCACACACAGGAAGGAATTTGTGGTACTTTTTGGTTTGTTACTGTTCTGTACAGCCTTGCAAGACCTGGGCACACTTCCCAGTCCCAGCTAATAGCTACTGGAATTGTTACAGAGGGAGCATAGAAATTCCCATAGTGGATCAGACCCATGGTCCATCTAGTTCAGTATTCTGACTCAAACAGTGGCCAGGACCAGATGCATCAGAGAGAGGTTCAAGAAACCACCTAATTCCTATTAGTTTGTCTTAAACCCTGAGGTATGAGGTTTTAATATACTCCCAAAGTTAATGTTAGCATTAATTGTTATAATTCTGGATATTCTTGTTATCTATATAAGTGCCAAATCCCTGGTATAACCTTGCTAAATTCTTTGCCTCAATAATGTCCCATGGTAAGGAGCTGCACAGTTTATACGTTACAGCTGGCTGTATTTTAAAGAATCCTTATTGAGGTTGCAGGAACAAACCATCCTGATGTGTAGAAAGAATAGTAAATATGGCAGGCGACCAGCTTGGCTTAACAGTGAAATCCTTGCTGATCTTAAATGCAAAAAAGAAGCTTACAAGAAGTGGAAGATTGGACAAATGACCAGGGAGGAGTATAAAAATACTGCTCTGGCATGCAGGGGTGAAATCAGGAAGGCCAAATCACACTTGGAGCTGCAGCTAGCAAGGAATGTTAAGAGTAACAAGAAGGGTTTCTTCAGGTATGTTAGCAACAAGAAGAAAGTCAAGGAAAGTGTGAGCCCTTTACTGAATGAGGGAGGCCAACCTAGTGATAGAGGATGTAGAAAAAGCTAATGTACTCAATGCTTTTTTTGCCTCTGTCTTCACGAACAAGGTCAGCTCCCAGACTACTGCACTGGGCAGCACAGCATGGGGAGGAGGTGACCAGCCCTCTGGAGAAAGAAGTGGTTCGGGACTATTTAGAAAAACTGGACGAGCACAAGTCCATGGGACCGGATGCGCTGCATCCGAGGGTGCTAAAAGCGTTGGCGGATGTGATTGCAGAGTCATTGGCCATTATCTTTGAAAACTCATGGCGATCCGGGGACCTCCCGGATGACTGGAAAAGGGCTAATGTAGTGCCCATCTTTAAAAAAAGGGAAGGAGGAGGATCCGGGGAACTACAGGCCAGTCAGCCTCACCTCAGTCCCTGGAAAAATCATGGAGCAGGTCCTCAAGGAATCAATTCTGAAGCACTTAGAGGAGAGGAAAATGATCAGGAACAGTCAGCATGGATTCACCAAGGGCAAGTCATGCCTGACTAACCTAATTGCCTTCTATGAGGAGATAACTGGCTCTGTGGATGAGGGGAAAGCAGTGGATGCGTTGTTCCTTGACTTCAACAAAGCTTTTGTTACAGTCTTCCACAATATTCTTGCCAGCAAGTTAAAGTAGTATGGGCTGGATGAAT
>NW_020703026.1:0-1837 GCF_002925995.2 Terrapene triunguis | reverse complement strand
CGATGACCTCTCGAGGTCCCTTCCAGTCCTAGAATCTATGAATCTATGAATCCTTGTCGAATGAGCTCGTATCCACTGAGGCGACATAGCCGAAGATATTTCCTATGCAGTCTCGATACAGGATGTTATCCATCTAGTGATGGTCTGTGAAGATACCACTTGACCCATCATGCAGTCTGCATGACAGGAACAGATAAGGTGAAGCACAAAATGGTTCAGTATTATCCAGACAGAAAGCTGGACATCTCCAGACACCCAAGGTACGTAGACAGGGCTCCTCCGGAGATGAATGCGGCTTAGGAAAAAAAACACAGGTAAATATACCGCCTGGTTCAAATGAAACTGAGACCACTTTGGAGAGCAAGCCTGGACCAAAGCCCCCCCATCCCTTCTGAGAAGGGAACAGGTGACATTTCCTGTTCTCCCTGTAGCAGATGAGAACGCCCCACACGGTGAAAACTACTGAGAGAACACTTGTCTTCAGGGACTACTCGTGACTCAGGGAAAAATACCTGCTGAGATGGTCCATGAGATGATTCTGTACCCTGGACAAGTGGACGGCTATCATAGTAATGCTCTCCTTGATGCAAAACTGCCACACATATTGATCACCTTTAGGCAGAGCACCCTGGAGTATGCGCTCCCTTATTTGACCACATAGTACCTCACGGTCATATTTTGGCAAGTATCTGAATCACCGAGTGTCTGATATGGTCCCTAGAAGGCGCAACATGCATTATGGATGGCCCGAAGCTTCAGAACGTTTATATGGAATGAGGCCTCCTGTACCTTCAGCGACCTGAGGTGTGCCTCCCAACCCAACAGGAAGGCATCAGTAACAACTGACTTGGTTGGTGAGGGCCAGGCGAAAGGAATGCCCTGCCAAACATTCTGTGGACACGTCTACCACTGCAAGGAGTCTAGGACCAGTGGAAGGAGACAAACCAGTCTGTCCAGAGAAGGTTAGGACAGGAGATTGTCCTGAACCACATCTGAAGGGGGTGAAGGTGCAGCCTTGCAAACCTGGTCACCTGCTTGCAAGTGGACATGTAGCCTAACAGTCTCAGACACATTCGAACTGTTATGGAAGGCTGAGATTGCAGACTCAGGAAAAGACGTCCAATTGTCTGAAAATGGTCAGTCAGAAAGAATGCTCTTGACGTTGTGGAATCTAATGGGGACTCAAGGAACTCGATTTTTTGAGTAGGATTCAAGGCTGACTTTCTAGTGTTTAGAATGAGACCCAGAAGCACAAGCAAGGGCAACGTGGTGCTGATGTGAATGAGCACTTCATCTCTGGATCTCCCCTCAGTAACCAGTTATCGAGGTAAGGGAAGATGTGGATTCCCTTTTTCTGAGGTATGCCGTAACCACCACAATACATCGGTGAAAACTCAGTGGGCGGAAGAGAGGCCAAATGGGAGGACCGTGTATTGAAAATAGCATTTTCCCATGATGAAGCGAAGGAATTTTCTATGGCTTGGTAAAATCACCACATGAAAGCAGGCATCCTGAATGTCCAGAGCAGCAAACCAGTTGTTCTGAGACACTGCAGGGAGAATAGAGGGACCATACAGAAAAAATGGTTACCTACCTCTCATAACTGTTGTTCTTCAAGATGTGTTGCTCATGTCCATTCCATATAGATATGTGCATGCTGTGTGCACAGTTGCCAGAAGGTTTTCCCCCAGCAGTACCCGTCAGGTTGGCTCCGGCACCCCCTGGAGTCATGCCTTCATGGTGCCGCATATAGGGCCCTGCTGATTTGCTGCCTCTTCGGTTCCTCTTGCCGGTTTACTCCAACAGAGGGGTAGGCAGGTGGGTCTTAGAATGGACA
>NW_020703025.1:0-2293 GCF_002925995.2 Terrapene triunguis | reverse complement strand
AGATGTGTATTCCACTTAGGTGAGTGTGCACCCAGTGTGTCAGAGCCAGAAAGTTTGCCTAGCAGTAACCTTAGGGAGCAGCATTCATGTCTGTTGCCCCTCCCATAGCTATATAAGGCAGTGCCACCCCAACCCCCCTCAGTTCCTTCGCTCCAAACACCCATGATAGATGACTCTGATGCAGAGGGGACGAAGGGCAGGTCATGGAAAACACATCTGAATCACATCTTAAAGAACCACACAGTTACAGTAAGTAACCATTTCTTCTTTGAGTAGATGCAGATATGTATTCCGCTTAGGTGACTCACAAGCAATACCCCTCTCAGGAGGCGGGGCTTGAAGTCTACCTAAATTAGTATTTGAGGACCACCCTTCCAAAATGTTTATTGGCTCTGGAAATGTAATAGTGGCATAATAGTCTGTAAATGTAAGTATGGATGACCCCGTGGCAGCCTGGCAAATATCCAATATGGAAATGCCACTGACGAACACTCTTGATGTTGTTTGCATCCTTGTCGAATGAGCTCGTATCCACTGAGGTGACATAGCCGAAGATATTTCCTATGCAGTCTCGATACAGGATGTTATCCATCTAGTGATGGTCTGTGAAGATACCACTTGACCCATCATGCAGTCTGCATGACAGGAACAGATAAGGTGAAGCACAAAATGGTTCAGTATTATCCAGACAGAAAGCTGGACATCTCCAGACACCCAAGGTACGTAGACAGGGCTCCTCCGGAGATGAATGCGGCTTAGGAAAAAAACACAGGTAAATATACCGCCTTGTTCAACTGAAACTGAGACCACTTTGGAGAGCAAGCCTGGACCAAAGCCCCCCCATCCCTTCTGAGAACAGAACAGGTGACATTTCCTGTTCTCCCTGTAGCAGATGAGAATGCCCCACACGGTGAAAACTACTGAGAGAACACTTGTCTTCAGGGACTACTCGTGACTCAGGGAAAAATACCTGCTGAGATGGTCCATGAGATGATTTTGTACCCTGGACAAGTGGACGGCTATCATAGTAATGCTCTCCTTGATGCAAAACTGCCACACATTGATCACCTTTAGGCAGAGCACCCTGGAGTGTGCGCTCCCTTATTTGACCACATAGTACCTCACGGTCATATTTTGGCAAGTATCTGAATCACTGAGTGTCTGATATGGTCCCTAGAAGGCGCAACATGCATTATGGATGGCCCGAAGCTTCAGAACGTTTATATGGAATGAGGCCTCCTGTACCTTCAGCGACCTGAGGTGTGCCTCCCAACCCAACTGGAAGGCATCAGTAACAACTGACGTGGTTGGTGAGGGCCAGGCGAAAGGAATGCCCTGCCAAACATTCTGTGGACACGTCTACCACTGCAAGGAGTCTAGGACCAGTGGAAGGAGACAAACCAGTCTGTCCAGAGAAGGTTAGGACAGGAGATTGTCCTGAACCACATCTGAAGGTGGTGAAGGTGCAGCCTTGCAAACCTGGTCACCTGCTTGCAAGTGGACATGTAGCCTACCAGTCTCAGACACATTCGAACTGTTATGGAAGGCTGAGATTGCAGACTCAGGAAAAGACGTCCAATTGTCTGAAAATGGTCAGTCAGAAAGAATGCTCTTGACGTTGTGGAATCTAATGGGGCCTCAATGAACCCGATTTTTTGAGTAGGATTCAAGGCTGACTTTCTAGTGTTTAGAATGAGACCCAGAAGCACAAGCAAGGGCAATGTGGTGCTGATGTGAATGAGCACTTCATCTCTGGATCTCCCCTCAGTAACCAGTTATCGAGGTAAGGGAAGATGTGGATTCCCTTTTTCTGAGGTATGCCGTAACCACCACAATACATTGGGGAAAACTCAGTGGGCGGAAGAGAGGCCAAATGGGAGGACCGTGTATTGAAAATAGCATTTTCCCATGATGAAGCGAAGGAATTTTCTATGGCTTGGTAAAATCACCACATGAAAGCAGGCATCCTGAATGTCCAGAGCAGCAAACCAGTTGTTCTGAGACACTGCAGGGAGAATAGAGGGACCATACAGAAAAAATGGTTACCTACCTCTCATAACTGTTGTTCTTCAAGATGTGTTGCTCATGTCCATTCCATATAGATATGTGCGTGCTGTGTGCACAGTTGCCAGAAGGTTTTCCCCCAGCAGTACCCGTCAGGTTGGCTCCAGCACCCCCTGGAGTCATGCCTTCATGGTGCCGCATATAGGGCCCTGCTGATTTGCTGCCTCTTCGGTTCCTCTTGACGGTTTACTCCAACAGAGGGGTAGGCAGGTGGGTCTTAGAATGGACA
>NW_020703024.1:0-1323 GCF_002925995.2 Terrapene triunguis | reverse complement strand
GCTTATTGTTCAGTGTGAATGTTAAAAACTACATGTACAGCACACACGGGAAGGAATTTGTGGTACTTTTTGGTTTGTTACTGTTCTGTACAGCCTTGCAAGACCTGGGCACACTTCCCAGTCCCAGCTAATAGCTGCTGGAATTGTTACAGAGGGAGCATAGAAATTCCCATAGTGGATCAGACCCATGGTCCATCTAGTTCAGTATTCTGACTCAAACAGTGGCCAGGACCAGATGCATCAGAGAGAGGTTCAAGAAACCACCTAATTCCTATTAGTTTGTCTTAAACCCTGAGGTATGAGGTTTTAATATACTCCCAAAGTTAATGTTAGCATTAATTATTATAATTCTGGATATTCTTGTTATCTATATAAGTACCCAATCCCTGGTATAACCTTGCTAAATTCTTTGCCTCAATAATGTCCCATGGTAAGGAGCTGCACAGTTTATACATTACAGCTGGCTGTATTTTAAAGAATCCTTATTGAGGTTGCAGGAACAAACCATCCCGATGTGTAGAAAGAATTGTAAATATGGCAGGCTTGGGTTAACAGTGAAATCCTTGCTGATCTTAAAGACAAAAAAGAAGCTTACAAGAAGTGGAAGATTGGACAAATGACCAGGGAAGAGTATAAAAATACTGCTCAGGCATGCAGGGGTGAAATCAGGAAGGCCAAATCACACTTGGAGCTGCAGCTAGCAAGGAGTGTTAAGAGTAACAAGAAGGGTTTCTTCAGGTATGTTAGCAACAAGAAGAAAGTCAAGGAAAGTGTGGGCCCCTTACTGAATGCGGGAGGCAACCTAGAGATAGAGGATGTAGAAAAAGCTAATGTACTCAATGCTTTTTTTGCCTCTGTCTTCACGAACAAGGTCAGCTCGCAGACTACTGCACTGGGCAGCACAGCATGGGGAGGAGGTGACCAGCCCTCTGTGGAGAAAGAAGTGGTTCGGGACTATTTAGAAAAACTGGACGAGCACAAGTCCATGGGACCGGATGCGCTGCATCCGAGGGTGCTAAAAGAGTTGGCGGATGTGATTGCAGAGTCATTGGACATTATCTTTGAAAACTCATGGCGATCCGGGGAGGTCCCAGATGACTGGAAAAGGGCTGATGTAGTGCCCATCTTTAAAAAAAGGGAAGAAGGAGGATCCGGGGAACTACAGGCCAGTCAGCCTCACCTCAGTCCCTGGAAAAATCATGGAGCAGGTCCTCAAGGAATCAATTCTGAAGCACTTAGAGGAGAGGAAAGTGATCAGGAACAGTCAGCATGGATTCACCAAGGGCAAGTCATGCCTGACTAACCTAATTGCCTTCTATGAGG
>NW_020703023.1:0-1215 GCF_002925995.2 Terrapene triunguis | reverse complement strand
GTGAAAGTAGTGTTTGTTGGTCTGTGCATGCACCCTGGTTCACCTCGTGTCTCTGTACAAGGGGATAAAGGGCTGCGCAGATCGTCCGCCTTTCCAGTTCCTTCTCTACCACGAATCAGATAAGAGTGGAAGCCGAGGGGAAAGAGGGTGGGCAGTGGGTATGGGAATACAGATAGTGGAATACAAAGAGGGACCACACATCTCAAAGAACCTCCAGTTACAGGTCAGTAACTTCTCCTTCTTTGAGTGATGGTCCCTACTGTACTCCACTGTGGGTGACTGACAAGCAGTACCTAAGTAGGAGGAAGGTGTGAGGATGTACAGGGTAGAACTGAGCAGAGGACCATCGTCCCAAAGGAGGCATTAGCAGAGGAATCCTGCAGCAGGGAATAATGTCTCACATGAATGGAGCCCCACGTGGCTGCTTTACAGATGTCAAGGAGGGGTACCTCCTGAAGTGATGTGATAACTGTTGCTTGTGCTGTGCTGGAATGAGCTCTTACCCCATGGGGAGGGAAGGTAAGGTTCAATAGCTGATAGAGTAGAATGAAGCCAGAGATCCATTTGGAGATTCTCTGGGTACAGCTGATGTGCCTCCTGATTCTTTCTGCTACAGAAATGGATAGTCTTGGGGATTTCCTGATTGGTTTTGTTCTTTGCAGGTACAAGGTTTAAGTACCACTTGGGACTAGGCTTCTGAATAGGCAGGAAGGTTCTGATTAGGCCTTTCCAGAATCTATTGGCCAGTGGATGTGTGAAGAACAAGTAGCCTTGAGAAGATGGATGGTATGCACTGATTGCCACCAATTGGACTTGCAAGGACCTGATGACAAGCCTGATGTCTTCAAAGAGAGGATATAGTCCAAGATGTGAGGAATATCTGCAGTTTCTGGGAGAATGCCTCTTTGATGTGCCCAAGAAGAAAAGCGCTTCCATTTAGCTAGGTCTAGAAAAATTCTGACATGAAAAGATTGAAAAAAATTGAGATTATTTTCTTCAGAAAGGAGATGAATAAAAGAGCACATAAAAAGGATATACAATGCTGAATGGTCTAGAAAAGGTAGTTTGGGTGCTTCTGCACTACGTCTCATGCAACACAAGTTCAAGGGGACATTCACTGAAGTTTCACTGAATGGAACTGGGAAATTCAAAGGATGTTTTTTCATAGAATCATAGAATATCAGGGTTGGAAGGGACCTCAGGAGGTCATCTAGT
>NW_020703022.1:0-3196 GCF_002925995.2 Terrapene triunguis | reverse complement strand
TCATGTGCTCCAGCCTCCTAATCATTTTTGTTGCCCTCCGCTGGACTCTTTCCAGTTTGTCCACATCCTTCTTGTAGTGTGGGGCCCAAAACTGGACACAGTACTCCAGATGAGGCCTCACCAATGTCAAATAGAGGAGACTGAGCACGTCCCTCTATCTGCTGGCAATGCCCCTACTTCTACAGCCCAAAATGCCATTAGCCTTTTTGGCAACAAGGGCTCACTGTTGACTCATATCCAGCTTCTCGTTCACTGTAACCCCTAGGTCCTTTTCTGCAGAACTGCTTCCTAGCCATTCGGTCCCTAGTCTGTAGCAGTGCATGGGATTCTTCTGTCCTAAGTGCAGGACTCTGCACTTGTCCTTGTTGAACCTCACCAAATTTCTTTTGGCCCAATCCTCTAATTTGTCTAGGTTCCTCTGTATGCTATCCCTACCCTCCAGCGTATCTACCACTCCTCACAGTTTAATGTCATCTGCAAACTTGCTGAGGGTGCAATCCACGCCATCCTCTAGATCATTAATGAAGATATTGAACAAAACCGGCCCCAGCACCCACCCTTGGGGCACTCCGCTTGAAACCGGCTGCCAACTAGACATGGAGCCATTGATCACTACCCGTTGAGCCCGATGATCTAACCAGCTTTCTATCCACCTTATAGTCCATTCATCCAGCCCATACTTCTCTAACTTGCTGGCAAGAATACTGTGGGAGACCATATCAAAAGCTTTGCTAAAGTCAAGGAATAACATGTCCACTGCTTTCCCCTCATCCACAGAGCCAGTTATCTCCTCATAGAAGGCAATTAGGTTAGTCAGGCATGACCTGCCCTTGGTGAATCCATGCTGACTGTTCCTGATCACTTTCCTCTCCTCTAAGTGCTTCAAAATTGATTTCTTGAGGATCTGCTCCATGATTTTTCCAGGCACTGAGGTGAGGCTGACTGGCCTGTAGTTTCCCAGATCCTCCTCCTTCCCTTTTTTAAAGAGCATTCTTTAGAGCATTCTTATGGGACCTGAGTTAGGTCAGCCTAACTGTTTCTCAGTGTTTTGAAATATTCAGACCCCCTGAGAATCAGTTAAACTAACCTAAGCCCCAATATAGACTCTGCTAGGCTGATGGAAAAATACTTCTGTCGGCCTGGCTACCACCTCTCGAGGGGATGGAAAAATCCCTTCCATTGCTACAGCAAGTGTCTAAACTATGACACAACAGTGACAGCACTGTAGTTGTACTGATGTAGGATCTAGTGTAGACATTAGTAGAGTACTGTTTGCATTGCAGTAGTTAAGCTTGTGTCAGCCCTCTAATGTTAAACCTGGATTATTGGGGTTTATAAACAGTCTGCAAACTCTCTCCAGCCTGAAATGTGGCACACAATATTTCAGGCCGGGAGCGAAGGTCTGAGTTACAGAAGTGAAAATGTGATAAGGGTGAATTGATTTTATTGCTTCTCTTAAAGGCTATTCTTTTGCAGGCCATCAGTCCATAAAATGTCTCAAAACACGGGGTCTCAAATTCAGCCTTAGTTTACTTCCCTGACTTCAGAAGTTATTCCAGGAATGACTTTGACCAGTCTCTCTGCGGGTTTCAGAGCAAAAATGTATATCTGGAGATAGTTTAAGAAATCAAATACTTGGCTACTATCCTCATTACAGCGGGAAGGATATTCCTGGCTCATCATCAGATTTCCTGTGAGGCTTAGGGCAATTTACTTGACCTCTGTACCTCAGTTTCACCTTGTGTAAAAAGAGTCTAATACCTGTGTCAAAGTGCTTTGAGATGGAAATTGCTTTAGGGGTGCAGTTAATTTTATTAATAATGATCTCAAAAGGCTTTTGGATTACAGTAGTGGGCAGTTCCAGCAAATATTAATAGAGCCTAGGAGATCAAAAACTAAACAGAATTTACACATTAAGCATATTTGTCTCAACGGTACTACTGTAGGATATCTAATCCTTTTTACAATTCTTTAGGGCAGTTCCTCAGCTGGTGTCAATTGTCATAACAAAGGAGCTATGGCTGTTCACACCAGCTGATGATCTGCCCCCTGGACTCAGTGAGGTTGTGGTGTAAATGATACATGGTGTGCTCTTTGAATTTTTCCTCTGAGTGTGCACATATAGTCTTCATTTCATCAACTCCGTATGAATGATCCTGTACTTTGAAGTTTAATAACTGCTGCACTAGTGAGCGTGGTATTTCTGAAGCAATTTATTTCTGCATCTGGAAAAGTGAGTCTTTTCTGTAGATGAAAGACTAGGTTTTGGGGGACCTGCATCTGTTGATTCAGGGAGAGGGTAGGAGCTTCATCCTGGAAGACAAGATGCCTGTGAGGTGACAAGCATCATCAGATTTCCTCATGGCCTGTAGAGAGTAAGATCACTTGGGAAGCAAAGCCCGCTCCCCCCCATACATAGTGCAGCTCTCTTCCCCCACCCACCCACCCCAATTGAGGCAAGAGGCTCTCCTACAGAGGTCACTCTTTCATCATTTTGCATCACCAAAGTGAAATTCCTCCGTGCTCGCAGTACTCTGGCACATCTGGTGGAGAACTAGAGAGCTCTCTTTGGGTTTCTCTGTTGTGAAATTAGAGCTTTGCTTTTCTTCAACAAAAGAAATCAGGAAGCCAAGCTACCTCCTTGAATTGAAACTCGAGATTACAAAATTGTAATTGTGAACAAGAGCAAGTCTTGATTCTCATTTGAATCAGTGAAAATATAAATAATACAAGAAATTACCTGGTGTGGTGCAGAGAACACAAGCTGGAAAAGAGTGCTCACTATGGGGGTATAAACAATTGTAGCTGAGAACATAATAGACCTACCTTTATTCCATTATAGAGCCAACAAAGCAACAATGTTGTCTTCAATGCATTGGCATTTTTATATATTTTCAAGCATTTGAAGAAAACCTTCCAAAATGAAAATGCCCTTTAGGAAGTGTTGATTAAAACAAATCAAGAAAACCCCACCTTACCCATGAGGCTGTTTAATCTACATGAACATGCTGAAGCTAAGGAAAGAAATAAGGTATTGGTTGCTTGCACCCAGAAAAGGGCGTTAATTTTAAGAGAAGCAAAACTTTGCTCTTCCAGTGAGACAAGCCAGTGTACTTTCCTATCTGGACATCTCTGCGTGTTACAGCTGGGCTTATTGTTCAGTGTGAATGTTAAAAACTACATGTACAGCACACAC
>NW_020703021.1:0-2694 GCF_002925995.2 Terrapene triunguis | reverse complement strand
GGAAGAATCCCATTCACTCTTACAGACTAGGGACCGAATGGCTAGGAAGCAGTTCTGCAGAAAAGGACCTAGGGGTTACAGTGAACGAGAAGCTGGATATGAGTCAACAGTGTGCCCTTGTTGCCAAGAAGGCTAATGGCATTTTGGGCTGTAGAAGTAGGGGCATTGCCAGCAGATCGAGGGATGTGATCATTCCCCTCTATTTGACATTGGTGAGGTCTCATCTGGAGTACTGTGTCCAGTTTTGGGCCCCACACAACAAGAAGGAGGTGGAAAAATTGGAAAGAGTCCAGCGGAAGGAAACAAAAATGATTAGGGGGCTGGAGCACATGACTTATGAGGAGAGGCTGAGGGAACTGGGATTGTTTAGTCTGCAGAAGAGAAGAATGGGGGGGGATTTGATAGCTGCTTTCAACTACCTGAAGGGAGGGTTCCAAAGAGGATGGATCTAGACTGTTCTCAGTGGTGGCAGATGATAGAACAAGGAGTAATGGTCTCAAGTTGCAGTTGGGGAGGTTTAGGTTGGATATTAGGAAAAACTTTTTCACTAGGAGGGTGATGAAGCACTGGAATGGGTTACCTAGGGAGGTGGTGGAATCTCCTTCCTTAGAGGTTTTTAAGGCCTGGCTTGACAAAGCCCTGGCTGGGATGATTTAGTTGGGAATTGGTCCTGCTTTGAGCAGGGGGGTTGGACTAGATGACCTCCTGAGGTCCCTTCCAACCCTGATATTCTATGATTCTAAGTCAGTTAGTACTTTGTCTTAATTCATGCATGTTACTATAATCGGGGGGAACTTATTGTTTCTATGCCATCACGGCAACAGGAAAATAGACTTAATAAAAGGGCCAACTAATCTAATACACTAAAAGTAAAAGGTGTAATTTAGCAGCAAGCTACTTAAAACTATCATAAAAAACAAACTAGTTCTCAAGATTGTCTTTTCTGCATTCACTTTTAACCACCAGCAAAGTACCAAATGATCCCAATTAGTATCCCTCCAGCACAGTACAACACCTAAGTCAGCCAGAGGGCTTGCTATTGCAATACAAATCATCTCTAGTGAGGTGCTCACATAGTTTTGCTATCCATTAAAAATAGCTACTGTACTGGAGGGCTGGAGGATAGCAAGTGTACCTATATATAAAAATGTTCTGGGGGTGATCTAGGAAAGTGAAGACCAGTAAGCCAATTAGCCAGTTACAGATATAAGGCTAAAACAATCATTAAAAATTGAATAAAAACACTTGGAAAATCATGATATGATAGGGTCTAACAAGCACGGTTTCTGCAAACGGAAAACAGCATCTCACTAATTTGTTAAAATCCTTTGAATGTGTCAGTAAAATAGTGGATAAAAGAGAATGGGTTGACAAAGGGAGTGTCACAGCACGCCCATATTCTTCATAGGAATATGCTTATATGAATATGGCATAACTAAATTGTATTTGATGCAAGATGGGTCTTGCAAAATATCATTGGAAAGGTTATGATTTATTGAATATGATTATCCTATTTGTATGCATACATGTATCATTGCTGTACCTGAAGTTAGGAATATAAACTCTATCAATTGCAAAAGTGTTTGCATCTGGGAAACACCCACCAGACAGTAGGCAATCATCCTGAATGGGCCATTAGGAAAGACAATGGAATGGGTCTTTGAAGATGCTGATCTCTCATCTTCCTGGAGCTCCTTCCTGTGGACATTATAAATAAACCTTGTCTCATGGTTGCTTTGACACTGCAAGGTCATGTGATCATGTCACCTGGTACTAGACCCCCATCTTGGGCTTTCAGTGTTTTTCCATTAACAGGGGGTTGGGAGTCAGCCTGGGAAACAAAAGATTCATGCCATATATAAATTCTATTTAAGGCTCAAGAGTGAGTTAATCACGGTCGCCGGTTCTTCGCTAGATCCCTGCCCAGGATGACTGCTGTAAACACCTAAAACTGATCCGGGGAGAAGGACTGGGACCAGGCTGAAAAAGGTCAGCCTGTGAAGGGTATACCTGGAGATTTAAGTTGCAAGCAGTGCAGTTTACCTTCAAGAAACTCTGCAACCTGCATAAAACAACATTTAGGGCGAGAAATTACTATTTGTAGCCAATTTCTTCAACGTATTAAGCCTAGTTTGCGTGCTTTGTTTTATTTGCTCAGTAATCCGCTTTGATCTGTTTGCTGTCCCTTATAATCACTTAAAAATCTGTCCTTTGTAGTTAATAAACTTGTATTTCTTTTCTATAAACCAGTCTGTGCAATTTATATCGCGTGCGCACGGGGGGAGGGAAGAGAGGGAGCTGTGTATATCTCCCTCCACATTTGGGGGGGGGGGGGTCAATTTTTATGAGCTTGTGCTGTACAGATCTCTCTACAGTGCAAGACAATATAATTTGGGGTTTACACCCCAAAGGAGGTGTGCACGTGAGTGCTGGGTAAATCCCTTAGCTGAATCCTCCCACACAGAGCTGATTTCAGTCTGTGTCTGCAGCTGGGTGTGGCCTTACCTATGTGTGTGCTAGAGAAGGCTTGAGGGCCTGGCACAGCAAGAGCAGGGTGAGAAAGCCCAGGCTGGTGGAACGGGTGGGCTCAGTGGGACCCCAGTAGATCAGGTGGCAACCCGGACAGAGGGTCCAACCTGTCACAGGGAGGTTACTGACCTATAACTGAGGGTTCTTTGAGATGTGTAAACTGTG
>NW_020703020.1:0-2398 GCF_002925995.2 Terrapene triunguis | reverse complement strand
AGATGTGTATTCCACTTAGGTGAGTGTGCACCCAGTGTGTCAGAGCCGGAGAGTTTGCCTAGCAGTAACCTTAGGGAGCAGCATTCATGTCTGTTGCCCCTCCCATAGCTATATAAGGCAGTGCCACCCCAACCCTCCTCAGTTCCTTCGCTCCGAACACCCATGATAGATGACTCCGATGCAGAGGGGGCGAAGGGCAGGTCATGGAATACACATCTGAATCACATCTTAAAGAACCACACAGTTACAGTAAGTAACCATTTCTTCTTTGAGTAGATGCAGATATGTATTCCGCTTAGGTGACTCACAAGCAGTACCCCTCTCAGGAGGCGGGGCTTGAAGTCTACCTAAATTAGTATTTGAGGACCACCCTTCCAAAATGTTTATTGGCTCTGGAAATGTAATAATGGCATAATAGTCTGTAAATGTAAGTATGGATGACCCCGTGGCAGCCTGGCAAATATCCAATATGGAAATGTCACTGACGAACACTCTTGACGTTGTTTGCATCAGGAAGGCGGATTTTGGTAAGCTCAGAGAGCTGATAGGTAAGGTCCCATGGGAATCAAGACTGAGGGGAAAAACAACTGAGGAGAGCTGGCAGTTTTTCAAAGGGACACTATTAAGGGCCCAAAAGCAAGCTATTCCGCTGGTTAGGAAAAATGTGGCAAAAGACCACCTTGGCTTAACCACGAGATCTTGCATGATCTAAAAAATAAAAAGGAGTCATATAAAAAATGGAAACTAGGACAGATTACAAAGGATGAATATAGGCAAACAACACAGGAATGCAGGGGCAAGATTAGAAAGGCAAAGGCACAAAATGAGCTCAAACTAGCTACGGGAATAAAGGGGAACAAGAAAGACTTTTTATCAATACATTAGAAGCAAGAGGAAGACCAAAGACAGGGTAGGCCCACTGCTTAGTGAAGAGGGAGAAACAGTAACAGGAAACTTGGAAATGGCAGAGATGCTTAATGACTTCTTTGTTTCGGTCTTCACCGAGAAGTCTGAAGGAATGCCTAACCTAGTGAATGCTAATGGGAAGGGGGTAGGTTTAGCAGATAAAATAAAAAAAGAACAAGTTAAAAATCACTTAGAAAAGTTAGATGCCTGCAAGTCACCAGGGCCTGATGAAATGCATCCTAGAATACTCAAGGAGCTAATAGAGGAGGTATCTGAGCCTCTAGCTATTATCTTTGGAAAATCATGGGAGACGGGAGAGATTCCAGAAGACTGGAAAAGGGCAAATATAGTGCCCATCTATAAAAAGGGAAATAAAAACAACCCAGGAAACTACAGACCAGTTAGTTTAACTTCTGTGCCAGGGAAGATAATGGAGCAAGTAATTAAGGAAATCATCTGCAAACACTTGGAAGGTGGTAAGGTGATAGGGAACAGCCAGCATGGATTTGTAAAGAACAAATCATGTCAAACCAATCTGATAGCTTTCTTCGATAGGATAACGAGTCTTGTGGATAAGGGAGAAGCTGTGGATGTGGTATACCTAGACTTTAGTAAGGCATTTGATACGGTCTCACATGATATTCTTATCGATAAACTAGGCAAATACAATTTAGATGGGGCTACTATAAGGTGGGTGCATAACTGGCTGGATAACCGTACTCAGAGAGTTGTTATTAATGGTTCCCAATCCTGCTGGAAAGGCATAACAAGTGGGGTTCCGCAGGGGTCTGTTTTGGGACCGGCTCTGTTCAATATCTTCATTAACGACTTAGATATTGGCATAGAAAGTACGCTTATTAAGTTTGCGGATGATACCAAACTGGGAGGGATTGCAACTGCTTTGGAGGACAGGGTCATAATTCAAAATGATCTGGACAAATTGGAGAAATGGTCTGAGTTAAACAGGATGAAGTTTAACAAAGACAAATGCAAAGTGCTCCACTTAGGAAGAAAAAATCAGTTTCACACATACAAAATGGGAAGAGACTGTCTAGGAAGGAGTACGGCAGAAAGGGATCTAGGGGTTATAGTGGACCACAAGCTAAATATGAGTCAACAGTGTGATGCTGTTGCAAAAAAAGCAAACATGATTCTGGGATGTATTAACAGGTGTGTTGTGAGCAAGACACGAGAAGTCATTCTTCTGCTCTACTCTGCTCTGGTTAGGCCTCAGCTGGAGTATTGTGTCCAGTTCTGGGCACCGCATTTCAAGAAAGATGTGGAGAAATTGGAGAGGGTCCAGAGAAGAGCAACAAGAATGATTAAAGGTCTTGAGAACATGACCTATGAAGGAAGGCTGAAAGAATTGGGTTTGTTTAGTTTGGAAAAGAGAAGACTGAGAGGGGACATGATAGCAGTTTTCAGGTATCTAAAAGGGTGTCATAAGGAGGAGGGAGAAAACTTGTTCACCTTAGCCTCTGAGGATAGAACA
>NW_020703019.1:0-1733 GCF_002925995.2 Terrapene triunguis | reverse complement strand
GATGGTGGGAATATTTCTCTCCCCTTCTCTCCACAGCACTCAGCAGTTGTTAGCGAACATGTAGAGATTGGTCCAGTGTCCAAGGGCAGCGCTTTCCTCAGCATGTCTGAGGAGGGGAGAAGAGGGAGTCGGGGAAGAACTGCCCTGGGAATGATTAAGCTATCAGAGGGCTGGCCCAAGGGAGGATGTGGAGACAGTAGCAGGGAGGAGGTGAGAGTTTCCTTCCCTCCCTGCCTGGGCTCCTACAGGGACTTGGGACCATGGGATTTTGGTAGTTATCTGCCCCTATAATAGGTTTGCCAATTTTGGTTGGATGTATTCCTGGAGGTTTCATCACAGGACGCCGTCTTTAATAAAAGATTAATCTTTAATTCCTGGAGACGCCAGGACGATCCTGGAAGGTTGGCAACCCTACCCTATAACCAGTGGGGTTGTGATCCAGAGGGCAGCCCCTTGTAACTTCCACAAGGTCACACCTCACTGGTTGAACAAGATTCGAGGGGCATGGTGGACAATCAGCTGAACGTGAGCTCTCAGTCTGATGCTGTGGCCAAAAGAGCTAATGCGATCCTGGGATGCATAAATGGGAATCTCGAGTAGGAGCAGAGAGGTTATTTTACCTCTGTATCTGGCACTGGCGTGCCCACTGTGGGAAGACAGTGTCCAGTTCTGATGGCCACAATTAAAGAAGGATGTTGATAAATTGGTGAGGGTTCAGAGAAGAGGCATGAGAATGATTAAAAGATTAGGCAACATGTCACAGTGATAGACTCAAGGAGCTCCAGCTATTTAGCTTAACAAAGAGGAGATTAAGGGGTGACTTGATCAAGTCCAAAAGTATGTACATGGGGAACAAATATTTAATAATGGGCTCTTCAATCTAGCAGAGAAATGTGATCCAATGGCTGGATCCAACACGATTCAGTGGCTGGAAGTTGAAACTAGACAAACTCAGAGTGTACATTTTTAAACAGTGAGAGTAATGAACTATTGGGAACAATTGACCAAGGGTCATGGTGGATTCTCCATCACCGGCATTTTTTAAATCAAAATGGGATGTGTTTCTAAAAGCTCTGCTCTAGGAATTATTTTGGGGAAGTTCTCCGGCCTGTGCTGTACAGGAGGTCAGACTAGGGGACCACAATGGTCCCTTCTGGCCTGGAAATCTATGAAATATTCAGGCTTGAAATTCCTCGACACTCTGGAACCACAGGTTCAAATCATTGTGGAGTCAGCTCAGCTTTCCTCCTGTATGAGGTAGTAAACAGCATGAGATTAGATTTATTTGGGAGTGGCTCTTTCAAAGGAGACCTCAGAAACGTCTACACTTAAAACATGACAGCAGCACAGCTGCCCCACTGTAATGCTTCAGTGTAGGCTCTTGCTACAGGGTTCTCCCGTCGCTGTAGTAAATCCACCTCCCCAAGAAGCAGTTAGCTAGGTTGAAGGAGGAATTTTTCCATTGAGCGGCGCATCTACAAGGTTAGGCCGGCATAGTTTCATCTCTCAGGGTGGTGGATTTTTCACACCCCTGAGAGAAGTAGCTATGCCAATGTAAGTTTTGGGTGTAGACAGTCCTTAAGAACTCTCTCCTAATGATCCCATGGTCCTTTTCATAAGAGGAGAGGTTTGTCCCTAGTGTTCTTGGCCAAAATATCACTTTCCACCATGTTTGCATAGGGTGGGGTATGCTGATTAGTCGCCTCCCTTTACCCCAGAAGTAGCTGCATTTC
>NW_020703018.1:0-1706 GCF_002925995.2 Terrapene triunguis | reverse complement strand
CTCCACAGCACTCAGCAGTCGTTAGCGAACATGTAGAGATTGGTCCAGTGTCCAAGGGCAGCGCTTTCCTCAGCATGTCTGGGGAGGGGAGAAGAGGGAGTCGGGGAAGAACTGCCCTGGGAATGATTAAGCTATCAGAGGGCTGGATGAAGGGAGGATGTGGAGACAGTAGCAGGGAGGAGGTGAGATTTTCCTTCCCACCCTGCCTGGGCTCCTACAGGGACTTGGGACCATGGGATTTTGGTAGTTATCTGCCCCTATAATAGGTTTGCCAATTTTGGTTGGATGTATTCCTGGAGGTTTCATCACAGGACGTCGTCTTTAATAAAAGATTAATCTTTAATTCCTGGAGATGCCAGGACGATCCTGGAAGGTTGGCAACCCTACCCTATAACCAGTGGGGTTGTGATCCAGACGGCAGCCCCTTGTAACTTCCACCAGGTCACACCTCACTGGTTGAACAAGATTCGAGGGGCATGGTGGACAATCAGCTGAACGTGAGCTCTCAGTCTGATGCTGTGGCCAAAAGAGCTAATGCGATCCTGGGATGCATAAATGGAAATCTCGAGTAGGAGCAGAGAGGTTATTTTACCTCTGTATCTGGCACTGGCACGCCCACTGCGGGAAGACAGTGTCCAGTTCTGATGGCCACAATTAAAGAAGGATGTTGATAAATTGGTGAGGGTTCAGAGAAGAGGCATGAGAATGATTAAAAGATTAGGCAACATGTCACAGTGATAGACTCAAGGAGCTCCAGCTATTTAGCTTAACAAAGAGGAGATTAAGGGGTGACTTGATCAAGTCCACAAGTATGTACATGGGGAACAAATATTTAATAATGGGCTTTTCAATCTAGCAGAGAAATGTGATCCAATGGCTGGATCCAACACGATTCAGTGGCTGGAAGTTGAAACTAGACAAACTCAGACTGTACATTTTTAAACAGTGAGAGTAATGAACTATTGGGAACAATTGACCAAGGGTCATGGTGGATTCTCCATCACCGACATTTTTTAAATCAAAATGGGATGTGTTTCTAAAAGCTCTGCTCTAGGAATTATTTTGGGGAGGTTCTCCGGCCTGTGCTGTACAGGAGGTCAGACTAGGGGACCACAATGGTCCCTTCTGGCCTGGGAATCTATGAAATATTCAGGCTTGAAATTCCTCGACACTCTGGAACCACAGGTTCAAATCATTGTGGAGTCAGCTCAGCTTTCCTCCTGTATGAGGTAGTAAACAGCATGAGATTAGATTTATTTGGGAGTGGCTCTTTCAAAGGAGACCTCAGAAACGTCTACACTTAAAACATGACAGCAGCACAGCTGCCCCACTGTAATGCTTCAGTGCAGGCTCTTGCTACAGGGTTCTCCCGTCGCTGTAGTAAATCCACCTCCCCAAGAAGCAGTTAGCTAGGTTGAAGGAGGAATTTTTCCATTGAGTGGCGCATCTACAAGGTTAGGCCGGCATAGTTTCATCTCTCAGGGTGGTGGATTTTTCACACCCCTGAGAGAAGTAGCTATGCCAATGTAAGTTTTGGGTGTAGACCAGTCCTTAGGAACTCTCTCCTAATGATCCCATGGTCCTTTTCATAAGAGGAGAGGTTTGTCCCTAGTGTTCTTGGCCAAAATATCACTTTCCACCATGTTTGCATAGGGTGGTGTATGCTGATTAGTCGCCTCCCTTTACCCCAGAAGTAGCTGCATTTC
>NW_020703017.1:0-1940 GCF_002925995.2 Terrapene triunguis | reverse complement strand
TGGCCTTTGATGGGTGGCTGCTTCATTGTGTTTATCTTCTTTTTATCACCAGATGAAGTATTTTTCATGCTTGCTTTGGCATTTCATGGGCTAATAGAGAAAGATGTCTTGTTTGGGGCAATTTAAAGAACCATAAACAACAAATAACAATACATCGGAGACACCATTGCTGAGATTTCTTTTGCCTATACCCAGCTACGCTGCGAATGAGTTCAGTAGGGCTGACAAAATATTTGGCACTACTGAGGGTCTGGCCAATCACTTTCTATTGAAGACAATGGAGCTACACTGATTTATGCCAGCTGGGGATCTGGACCAGTATATTTTTTCTGCACCTCAGTCTCAAGGGTGTTGAAATGGAACAAGATCAAGGATGAACATTCTGGACCCTTCAGTTGTCTGGCGGCGGTTGATATTAGGACTATGATTTATTCACAAGTTTTGGTCTTTGTTGGCCAGCGTTTTATTATTCTGGCCCAGATTCTCAGGTGTGACATGGCTGCTTAGCAGCCTAAAGCAGCCACAAAGCCAGCGGATCAGGCCACTAAAGGATCTCTACTGCCTACAGGCTGCTGCACCACTTCATATCTGGCCATGGACACCAACACCACTTCGCATATGGCCTCCAAAAAGGAGCATGTTCCCTTTCCCTTGAGGTGGAGTTGTTTTTTTTTATTTTTTATTTTTTAAGAAGGAATGCCCCCTCAAAGATGGGGAAAAGAGAAGAGGTTAATTGAGATGGTCTGGATCTGTTGTTAAAGTCCAATCCCATTTCATCCCAGGTTGGGTTTGTGATTCAACTGGAGCCAGTAGAGATGGCAAGGTCATCTGGGTCCCTCTCTCTGGCCTGGTTAAGACATCTCTCAGGATCATGATGACAAAGGCCGGGGATCCCAGGAGAGGGGAGGGGTAGCATCCATGATGGTGAAGCTTTTAGCTTACGGCCTTTTAGCTACTCCCAAAGATGCTGCTAAATTTTTCATGATCCTTCCTGTTTTGCAATTATTTTCTTTAGAAGAATCGTTTCTACTCCCTATTATAGCACCTGGAACCGCTGATTCATCAGTAGAGTCACATTGTTTCTAGAAATTCTGCCCAGTGGCACGTTGAGTAAGTAGGTAGCTTTCAGCAGACAACCCCAAATACATTGATCATCCCAATGCTGGATAGCACTGGTCACATACTTGTGTGGCAATGAAGCTCCGCATTTGCAAAATGCTCCAATCCAGGAGGGTGAATTGCTTAGGATTTGTTGCCTATTTGAGGCACTTCTGACCTTGTATCATTGTGCTTCAAAACACTGAAAAAGGAAAGACTCCACTACAAATCTCCTGAAACAAAATGCATGGGGAGACCCTCCAGCACTAAGCGTCAGTGGATTTGGCACTAATCCACTACTGTTTTGGAAATGTCATTGTAACCCTAAAAGAAACCCCAAGAATGTATCCAAAGATTAATCTAGGGACTTGTCCAGACAAGTGAAATTTGCACTTGGATCTGGTTTTTGCAATGCAAAACACCCCAGCATAGACAGGGCCTAACACTCCAGGGTTATATAATATCCCCCAAAGAGTGTGAATTAAAGACACACAGTCCTACCTCTCTATTGGAAATCCAGAGTTAGCTAACCTGTATATTCTGTTCTTCTGTTTACAGCCATAGGGAATCTCTTTTTAATGGATGGGCACTGATTTTTATTCTTGGCAATATTCCTTAGCTGGTTTGGGGGCAATGATTAAAGAACAGACATAATATTCCCTATTACACCAAAGACTATAACATGAAGGAACCGCATGGGCCCCATGTGGTTCAAATAATCATGTATGTAGACGTGACTAAGTAATACTGAATATACACAACATGCAAGGCCTAGCCCCCTTCCCCACTACACCTACACACACACACACACACACACACACACACACACACACACACACACA
>NW_020703016.1:0-1940 GCF_002925995.2 Terrapene triunguis | reverse complement strand
TGGCCTTTGATGGGTGGCTGCTTCATTGTGTTTATCTTCTTTTTATCACCAGATGAAGTATTTTTCATGCTTGCTTTGGCATTTCATGGGCTAATAGAGAAAGATGTCTTGTTTGGGGCAATTTAAAGAACCATAAACAACAAATAACAATACATCGGAGACACCATTGCTGAGATTTCTTTTGCCTATACCCAGCTACGCTGCGAATGAGTTCAGTAGGGCTGACAAAATATTTGGCACTACTGAGGGTCTGGCCAATCACTTTCTATTGAAGACAATGGAGCTACACTGATTTATGCCAGCTGGGGATCTGGACCAGTATATTTTTTCTGCACCTCAGTCTCAAGGGTGTTGAAATGGAACAAGATCAAGGATGAACATTCTGGACCCTTCAGTTGTCTGGCGGCGGTTGATATTAGGACTATGATTTATTCACAAGTTTTGGTCTTTGTTGGCCAGCGTTTTATTATTCTGGCCCAGATTCTCAGGTGTGACATGGCTGCTTAGCAGCCTAAAGCAGCCACAAAGCCAGCGGATCAGGCCACTAAAGGATCTCTACTGCCTACAGGCTGCTGCACCACTTCATATCTGGCCATGGACACCAACACCACTTCGCATATGGCCTCCAAAAAGGAGCATGTTCCCTTTCCCTTGAGGTGGAGTTGTTTTTTTTTATTTTTTATTTTTTAAGAAGGAATGCCCCCTCAAAGATGGGGAAAAGAGAAGAGGTTAATTGAGATGGTCTGGATCTGTTGTTAAAGTCCAATCCCATTTCATCCCAGGTTGGGTTTGTGATTCAACTGGAGCCAGTAGAGATGGCAAGGTCATCTGGGTCCCTCTCTCTGGCCTGGTTAAGACATCTCTCAGGATCATGATGACAAAGGCCGGGGATCCCAGGAGAGGGGAGGGGTAGCATCCATGATGGTGAAGCTTTTAGCTTACGGCCTTTTAGCTACTCCCAAAGATGCTGCTAAATTTTTCATGATCCTTCCTGTTTTGCAATTATTTTCTTTAGAAGAATCGTTTCTACTCCCTATTATAGCACCTGGAACCGCTGATTCATCAGTAGAGTCACATTGTTTCTAGAAATTCTGCCCAGTGGCACGTTGAGTAAGTAGGTAGCTTTCAGCAGACAACCCCAAATACATTGATCATCCCAATGCTGGATAGCACTGGTCACATACTTGTGTGGCAATGAAGCTCCGCATTTGCAAAATGCTCCAATCCAGGAGGGTGAATTGCTTAGGATTTGTTGCCTATTTGAGGCACTTCTGACCTTGTATCATTGTGCTTCAAAACACTGAAAAAGGAAAGACTCCACTACAAATCTCCTGAAACAAAATGCATGGGGAGACCCTCCAGCACTAAGCGTCAGTGGATTTGGCACTAATCCACTACTGTTTTGGAAATGTCATTGTAACCCTAAAAGAAACCCCAAGAATGTATCCAAAGATTAATCTAGGGACTTGTCCAGACAAGTGAAATTTGCACTTGGATCTGGTTTTTGCAATGCAAAACACCCCAGCATAGACAGGGCCTAACACTCCAGGGTTATATAATATCCCCCAAAGAGTGTGAATTAAAGACACACAGTCCTACCTCTCTATTGGAAATCCAGAGTTAGCTAACCTGTATATTCTGTTCTTCTGTTTACAGCCATAGGGAATCTCTTTTTAATGGATGGGCACTGATTTTTATTCTTGGCAATATTCCTTAGCTGGTTTGGGGGCAATGATTAAAGAACAGACATAATATTCCCTATTACACCAAAGACTATAACATGAAGGAACCGCATGGGCCCCATGTGGTTCAAATAATCATGTATGTAGACGTGACTAAGTAATACTGAATATACACAACATGCAAGGCCTAGCCCCCTTCCCCACTACACCTACACACACACACACACACACACACACACACACACACACACACACACA
>NW_020703015.1:0-2383 GCF_002925995.2 Terrapene triunguis | reverse complement strand
TGGCCTTTGATGGGTGGCTGCTTCATTGTGTTTATCTTCTTTTTATCGCCAGATGAAGTATTTTTCATGCTTGCTTTGGCATTTCATGGGCTAATAGAGAAAGATGTCTTGTTTGGGGCAATTTAAAGAACCATAAACAACAAATAACAATACATCGGAGACACCATTGCTGAGACTTCTTTTGCCTACACCCAGCTACGCTGCGAATGAGTTCAGTAGGGCTGACAAAATATTTGGCACTACTGAGGGTCTGGCCAATCACTTTCTATTGAAGACAATGGAGCTACACTGATTTATGCCAGCTGGGGATCTGGACCAGTATATTTTTTCTGCACCTCAGTCTCAAGGGTGTTGAAATGGAACAAGATCAAGGATGAACATTCTGGACCCTTCAGTTGTCTGGCGGCGGTTGATATTAGGACTATGATTTAGTCACAAGTTTTGGTCTTTGTTGGCCAGCGTTTTATTATTCTGGCCCAGATTCTCAGGTGTGACATGGCTGCTTGGCAGCCTAAAGCAGCCACAAAGCCAGCGGATCAGGCCACTGAAGGATCTCTACTGCCTACAGGCTGCTGCACCACTTCATATCTGGCCATGGACACCAATACCACTTCGCATATGGCCTCCAAAAAGGAGCATGTTCCCTTTCCCTTGAGGTGGAGTTGTTTTTTTTTATTTTTTATTTTTTAAGAAGGAATGCCCCCTCAAAGATGGGGAAAAGAGAAGAGGTTAATTGAGATGGTCTGGATCTGTTGTTAAAGTCCAATCCCATTTCATCCCAGGTTGGGTTTGTGATTCAACTGGAGCCAGTAGAGATGGCAAGGTCATCTGGGTCCCTCTCTCTGGCCTGGTTAAGACATCTCTCAGGATCATGATGACAAAGGCCGGGGATCCCAGGAGAGGGTAGGGGTAGCATCCATGATGGTGACGCTTTAAGCTTACGGCCTTTTAGCTACTCCCAAAGATGCTGCTAAGTTTTTCATGATCCTTCCTGTTTTGCAATTATTTTCTTTAGAAGAATCGTTTCTACTCCCTATTATAGCACCTGGAACCGCTGATTCATCAGTAGAGTCACATTGTTCCTAGAAATTCTGCCCAGGGGCACATTGAGTAAGTAGGTAGCTTTCAGCAGAGAACCCCAAATACATTGATCATCCCAATGCTGGATAGCACTGGTCACATACTTGTGTGGCAATGAAGCTCCGCATTTGCAAAATGCTCCAATCCAGCAGGGTGAATTGCTTAGAATTTGTTGCTTATTTGAGGCACTTCTGACCTTGTATCATTGTGCTTCAAAACACTGAAAAAGGAAAGACTCCACTACAAATCTCCTGAAACAAAATGCATGGGGAGACCCTCCAGCACTAAGCGTCAGTGGATTTGGCACTAATCCACTACTGTTTTGGAAATGTCATTGTAACCCTAAAAGAAACCCCAAGAATGTATCCAAAGATTAATCTAGGGACTTGTCCAGACAAGTGAAATTTGCACTTGGATCTAGTTATAGCAATGCAAAACACCCCAGCATAGCCAGGGCCTAACACTCCAGGGTTATATAATATCCCCCAAAGAGTGTGAATTAAAGACACACAGTCCTACCTCTCTATTGAAAATCCAGAGTTAGCTAACCTGTATATTCTGTTCTTCTGTTTACAGCCATAGGGAATCTGTTTTTAATGGCTGGGCACTGATTTTTATTCTTGGCAATATTCCTTAGCTGGTTTGGGGGCAATGATTAAAGAACAGACATAATAATCCCTATTACACCAAAGACTATAACATGAAGGAACCGCATGGGCCCCATGTGGTTCAAATAACCACGTATATAGACGTGACTAAGTAATACTGAATATACACAACATGCAAGGCCTAGCCCCCTTCCCCACTACACACACACACACACACAGACAGCTTGGTTTCAAAAACTTAGAACACAGCAGGTTTCCGAGTAGCAGCAGTGTTAGTCTGTATCCGCAAAAAGAACAGGAGTACTTGTGGCACCTTAGAGACTAACAAATTTATTAGCACATAAGCTTTCGTGGGCTACAGCCCACTTCTTCGGATGCATTAGAACACAGCAAGCACCACTAGAGGGCTCACAAACTAAGAGGGATTCTACCCACTTCCTATAAACTACAGGGTGGGGGAGAAAATTGTTCCTCTTTTCCTTAACTGCAGTCAACTTTCATGACACTGAAATGAGGATGGATATGCAGCTTAGTTAATTAAGGGAGTTGAGGCTGCCATGATATGACATCTACTTGCAGTTTCTCCTTGATTACTTCCCTCTTTTGCACTTAGAAAATCATTACCATTGCCTTTAAAACACAAAAACAACCACTAACGATCACTCTTGACTCTCTGCTGACTAAAGCCTTGGTCC
>NW_020703014.1:0-5768 GCF_002925995.2 Terrapene triunguis | reverse complement strand
ATTGACCACACGGTTGATTTTAGATCAGACAGCCTGAGGCTCCTTTATTGATCAATCAAACATGCATGCATGGAGGAGTCAGCCAAGGCAGCCGAACCTCCCCGACAGATAAGATGCGAGAGATTATATAGGATAAAACCACAAAAATTACATATACTTCCTTAAAGTTTTATATCCATATAAGGGATGAAGCAAAACAAGTTTTCCTGTTTTTTCTTAGTTTTGTCCTTTGCGGTTTCTTGCTCTGTCACCTGACATCTATTAATCATAGTCTGTTACAAAGGTTAATTCTACTTTTATAATTTCTACAGTTAGTTCTGCTTTTATGATTTCTGTCTACCCTTCACCTTTTACACTCCCCCCCTTTTCTCCTTCCTCCAGGCCACACATACAGTTCACTTGACCAAAGTTTAGGCCTTAGACCATTTTTCCTCCACAATTCCCCCCTTTAGCGCTTCTCTGGCGCCACCTTTGGCCTAAACTTCCACATTCATGAGCCCATTGATTTCCTTCCTTTTCCTTTCCTTTTTCTCATCCCAACTTTTATCAAAAATTTTATTAACAATCATTAATGCCACTTGTTCCCTTGCCTAGCAGAAAAATTATATGCACAGCAATGTTTTTTGCAACAGCAATAACAAAGGCACAATCCCAAACCAAGCAACATCACCACAACTGTTAGACCACTCAATGTAACAATATGATGGGGTTCGTGTATAATTTTGGTTATCACACACAGTAAATCCCAACTAATACACAAAGAAGACAGTCTATAGGCGGTCTGAAAGGCACCTTTTTCTACCTGATATACATTTTCAAGGATATGAATTTGCCCTTATAAATCAGAAATCCTTTGGACCTCTGGTAATAATGAAAGCAGATTTTGGAAACGGTCGGGCACCAGGGTTGTCCAGCTAAAGGGCATTTGATACCTGAGAGTGGATTACAAATTTTATCCGCAGGCCAGTAGACAATATGGATGCCCGCGGTCGTAATAAGCTTAAAAAGGGCATTGTGTACAATATGGGCATTAACAAATACACAACTGTTATTAGCCTGGAAGATCATGACTCCTGTCAGGAGGGTTCCCAGTCCCTTATCTTCCCAACAAACATTGTTATGGACAGTGACAACTTTCCCTGGCTTGAGTTTACGTATGCATTGGAGCTGGGGGGGTTCTAATGGCCAGAGTGTCCATTGGTTTCCTATCCCAATCCAATCTGGGTGTTATTTCAGGAGCACTGACTATGAATTGGCTAGGCGTACCAGGTGGTTTGATTTCCCAAATGTATCTGTGAATCACTCAATCCCACATGCATCCTCCCCATGGACCCGGCAGGATTCGGTATGTGGGAGCCCACGTCCCTCCAACCGGTCCGTATGCTTGGAAGGAGCACTGTGAATATCCACACCTTCACCCGGAGAACCTCCAAGTACGCCTCCATGGCCATAGATCAGATGGTACTCCTGAAGCGTCTGTAAGGGCAGTGGGCCAGGCCTGGTGCTCGAGATCACTCCGAATGGCTGTTAGCTGGTCATTCAGGAAATCTTGAACTTCTGAGCATGCCAAGGCCCACTGCAATGCCTTCCCAGCACCAGTGATACTGAAGACCATCTTCGTCAGCAACTCCTGGGTTATAGAACTAAGGGCGGAAATAACATACAATTCACCCCCCCCCCCCCGCCTGCACCTGCATTAGCTGTGTTTCAATAATAAGACCAGTGGCTTTTTTCTAATTGACCTAATTTTTCCTTATGGTGTTGGCTTTTGTGAATATTCCAAATTGCAGCTGCGCCATTAGCCCCATCCCACAAGTATCCAGTCAAATCTCTTTTCTTTTTGGGAGAAGCCCAGGTCTTTTGCTGTGCTAGCCAAATGGCAGCTCCTTTAGAGCAATTTGGATATATAAAGATAATTTGAAAACTGGATAAGAACAGCGTGAACTTAATGGTCCCTAATGTGGCATTAATTACAGTCCACCGATGTCCTAATACATCTCTTCTTTGTGAAGTATTATACCACATCCGTTGGTTAAACATCTTTATAAAGGGCAGAAAGGCATTAATATCAATAATATAAATAGGGGTATATTACAATATGGTACAGGCTAAATCAGAGGCTACTGAGTGGCTAAGATTTAAAAAAATATTATTTCCCCGTCCCCACCCTAAGTTCATTAAGAAGGAGAGGCTAAGGAATATTAAAAGTTTCATTTTCAGGTAGTTTTGGCTAGCTTTCGCAAGCTATTCTTCGAGATTTCGTAGTCTTAGTTCACTTAGCTGTCCGGCAGTGAGGCACAGGGGAGAGGTTACTAGCACAATCACCTTGCTTGGTTGGAGGCTTTATTATGTCCTCAGGTGGAGAGGTTGTTTTCTTAGTAAGATCCAAGGGCACAGTGGGTCTGTCAGCGGACAAAGGAGAGGTTACCAGCTTTTTATCTTGTCCTTTTCTCCTGCTGTCCAGAAGAAACAGCAGCACCAGATGGAGAAACAGCCGATCATCAGTCGGAGAATCTTCTCACAGTGGAGGAGCTTTTTTGCAGTGCGAAGCGAGGGTCCAGTCAGTTCTTGGCACTTCACAGTGTTGATAGTTGACAGGACTTGGTATGGGCCTTTCCAGGGTGGGGCCAGGGTGGTTCCTCACTGATGGACCTCTATGTAGATCCAGTCTCCTGGTTTTAGCGAGTGGCAGGGCTGCTATATATATAAAAAGACCTAACACATTTCATTAGTGCCTGGCGATAATCAAGCATTGTGTCATCCATTAAATGAATGTTCATCTGAGCCAGGGCCAGTAGGGCACTGCCGGTAGTCGCATCGGGAGCCCTGATAGAAATTTTATGAGGGCTGAGTCCGGTCTTTCGATTCGGAGTGGCCTTCAAAGGGCATTTGGCCATACTGGATCTGCGAAGCTGCACATAACACTTTTATAATCTGTCCAGGTATGCCAGATTATGATACAGAATTCTTAAGCAAAAGTTTGACAACAGTTTTGGCATCTGCCTTTTTACAAGAAAATACATTACTAAAACTAACACATATTTACAATTATAACATTTAAACATTTGAATTAAATCAATTTGAATATTTATAAAAGATCCCCAGAGAGGGGAAAGTGCTGCCTGCCTAACATTATGTTGCTGGCAGTAGTCCTGGGCCACAGAGGAAAAGTCTTATTCAACTGCAGCAATCAACCCCCCCCTTTGCTCACGCGGTGATGCACGTGAGCAAATAGGGCCAGAGCACCTGAGGCGCAACCGTCCGGGGAGCGCCAAAGGTGATCAGGGTGTAAGGTGTACCCAACAATTTTGCGGCTTTTTAGTTGATATCAGCTTTTATTTGCTATTTGTTACCAAAACAGATTTAAAATCTTCCATTCTCCTGGCTTTGACTACCCTGCTGCAGCCACAACTTTGGTCTTTATTTAAAACAATTTAAATCTTATAAAGCATTAAGTCACCTTAAGGATTAAATGCTAAATACCAAAATTAAACAATACTAATTTCTTTTGTTTGGCAAAAGTATTTTTTGGTTTTATAACCCCAAAACAAGACCAATTTATTTTATAAAACAAAGATTATACACACCAGGAGTGTTCTTGAACAAATTCGACTAACTTTTTCATAGTCAAATGATTTCACTTATATAACCTCTTGCCTGGATTATTTACAGACATTCCCAAAGGAATGGCTGCAAAGAAACCAAGAATTTTTCTTTTAACATTTGTACATAGTTTCACTGCTTAATTCCCTCCAATAACTACAGAGTTAACTTCTCACTTTCTTTCTTTCAACTTCCTCAAACTGTGGTTGCCTGCTTGTTTGGGCCCCATCCTTTTTTCTTTGCTGCATTATTTCTTTCCATGGGCACAGGCATTGTTTCACTGCCAATTTAGCAAGGAGGGTGGTGGGCCTTTTGACTAACCCCCCTTTTATCTATTTACATACACACATTACATCTAGATGCATCTTATTTAATAAGAACCTTTTCTCTATGTCCAAACTTAATACAATCTTTTCTTGAGGCGGTAACAACCCCTCAGCATCGGTACATAATAGGAAAAGATAATAGCAGGGTTAGGGACAACGGGAAAAATAGGGAGAACAGCCGCATTAACAGCACTATAAAATGGGGGAGTTACACTTACTGACCATAGGAATAATGACTCCTTGCTGAATGCAGGAGGTAATTGCAGGTTAAATCCCTTTCTCGGTCTAGTTTGAGAGAGGGTTCTATTGCACTTTGGGAAGGGGTTTTGCTGGGTTTAGGTGAATTTCAGCTGGTTGGGCAGACCCAATGTGCCCAACCAGGTTGGCATGATCAGCCCACAATAAGGGGTGGGGAACCTTAGCCAGCAGTTCCTGTTGCAACGAGGAAGGGCTGGGGTCGGTCTCCTCCTTCAGAGTGTCCTTCTGCAAAACTGCCAGGACCTCATTGTGAGCGGGATCAGGCACATCCAGATACACACCATTTGGGGTACAACAGATTATACAATTCCGGGGGAGACCAAGGTGCATGCACAGACACCAAGGTCTCCTGACCTGAAGCGCCAATGCCCGGGAATTGGCGGAAGGGGAACATTTCTTCAGTACGGGGAGACACTGTCTGAGGGGTACATGTAAGGGCTTTTGATACTTAAGGCGCTTGATATTTCTTGCCCTTGGGGCCTGTGGGGGCTGAACAGCAGCTCCCTGCTCAGTTTCGTCTGGGGGGAATTGCAGGCTAGGGTTATTCCTAGTGTACCAGTTCCACTTGTTTAAAAATTTACAGGTCAAGGGACCATATTTGGAGTATATATACGCGGCAAGAGTGCCCTTTTCTGGCATGGGAATCCGCTCAGATTCCACCGCCCCCATTATGGATACCTGACAGACAACCACAACCAAGTGGACAGGCACCCACAAAGGGCTAATTTAACAGATAGGCTAGCACAGTGGACAAAACATACAACACCAAAACATATAACATTTAACATTCACCATTCACTGTGTGCCCCCTCTTTATACCGGCGAGGCGTGACCCAAACCCCAACATTCAGACATCCATACCAGAAAGGGTCTGGAAAGGCACGGTCCCTGCAAACACCTCCCCCAGCAAAGGGCATCGGTCCGTCTTCGAGAGAGCGGAGACAGTCACCCTACTGTCTAGGAGTTCGTGGACGGTTTCTCAGGGCTTCCTCGCTCTCCGAGCGGGGAAGGGAGCCTATGGCTCCAGGAGGGAAACAAGGGTAGGGGACCCTGTGACCCTCACTCATTCACTAACATTCGGCACACCCTCTAAACTGGCTTTTAGCCCCAATTACTGGCGGCTAGTTTTACGGCATTCACCACCAACCTACCGCTGGCGGGAACTTTCGCTGGCCAACCTTATTGCCACTCCGGGGGCACCAGAGTAATTGACCTTACTCACTTCCCCAGGGTCCATAGTGGCCCCTACCTTGGGGGGTTCCAGCCCTGAACCTATGACAGACACAAAACAACCAGAACAAGACAAAACAAAAGGGCGTCAGGCATGTCTGTCAGCAAAAGGTTCAGATCCAGCGTGCAACTCACCCAACCCTGAGCCTACAGGCAAATCCTCCACCAGAAACCCACGATAGAGATTTCAAAAGGTCTCTTACCTTTCAGATGGGCCCTGGGTTTGGTGGGAGATTGCCCGCGGTCCTCCGGTCTGGGGGAGTCTTCTGTGGATCCCGGACGAGCCCCCAAATTGTTGTGGAATATTGACCACACGGTTGATTTTAGATCAGACAGCCTGAGGCTCCTTTA
>NW_020703013.1:0-1374 GCF_002925995.2 Terrapene triunguis | reverse complement strand
TATCACTTCAAAAGTTTTTTTTTTTTCTCTTACTTAATTGGCCTCTCGGAGTTGGTAAGACAGCTCCCACCTGTTCATGCTCTCTGTATGTGTGTATATATATCTCCTCAATATATGTTTCACTCTATATGCATCCGAAGAAGTAGGTTGTAGCCCACGAAAGCTTATGCTCTAATAAATTTGTTAGTCTCCAAGGTGCCACAAGTACTCCTGTTCTTTTTTAATCAGATACTATAACTCTACAGAGAATAAGTGCAAAACTGAAGAACATAAAACAGAAGTTAGCACTTCTCATCCTCCAAACCCTTCCTAAAAATTAACCATTTGTTCCTCAGAACACCCCCATAAATTAGCTAATAGCTCTAATTTTACAGCTATGGAAAGTGAAATAGAAAGATGAAGTGAACTGTACAAAGCCTCAGAGGGAAAAGTTATGCAATATTGTAATGTGTTATCTTGTCCTTGTTCAGCTGATTTTGTTGTTGTTACAATGGTTGCCGTTGAAATCTTGTCTACTGTGTAAGATGATAATATAGGCAATACTGTAAATAACATGGTAACATCTCATTATCTAAAGCAAAACCAGAATGCTTTTAAGGGTGACCACTGAAGATTGTTGTTTAAATTAAATTCTACAGACAACTTCTAAAAAGGGCATGAGCTAAGTAGAAAACATAATGGATCAGAAGCTACCACAAGAATAGCCCAGTGAGTTTATACCTGTACTTGTGGATACAGCAACGATTAACTGCCTAGGCTTGGGAAGAAATTTCCCTACATAATGGGGTTTCTTACCCATTCTCTCTGAAGCATGTGAGCTGACCACTGTAGGAAACAGTATGCTGGATTTGATGGACCAGTGGTCTGATCTGATAGGACAACTCCTCTGTTGGATTGTCTATTATTCCTCACTTTGGGCCTGAGCCTTTCTTATTGACTTTGTTTGGAATCAAGATTAGACCATGGTGCTTAGAAACAAATTTCAGTACCACTAACCTTCTAGCAAATGCTCAGAATATATTTGCCTCACTAAGTCCACTCTTGACAGTCCATAGTACTTTTTGATCTCTTTGTAAAGTTCTTTTCCTGTCAGGTAATGGTCAACTATCTTTGCAGGCTGTAAATCCCCATCACTGAAAGGTGTGTTGTATTTATGAAAAGAAGGTATCTGAAAAGAAAAAAATATCAGTAATCTGAAAATCCCTATTTACTTTTCCCTTTGTATTACCAGACTTTTAGATTTCTCCTCCCCACAGAAACAACCTGGAAGTCCCCAAATATTGGCTAATCACTTGGCCTAAGGTAATACTACCTTAACAATAATATCTTCCACTTGTATAATACTTTCCATCCTGAAGAATCCCTAAATAATTT
>NW_020703012.1:0-1521 GCF_002925995.2 Terrapene triunguis | reverse complement strand
TAATAAATTTGTTAGTCTCTAAGGTGCCACAAGTACTCCTGTTCTTTCCACTGAAAAGTTCCTCATTTATCGGAAATGTCATTAATCTGAATAAGTTCTATATACCCATTCTATTTTAATCTACAGTTGTATATATGGTAGTTTATAAAATTATTTAGGGATTCTTCAGGATGGAAAGTATTATACAAGTGGAAGATATTATTGTTAAGGTAGTATTACCTTAGGCCAAGTGATTAGCCAATATTTGGGGACTTCCAGGTTGTTTCTGTGGGGAGGAGAAATCTAAAAGTCTGGTAATACAAAGGGAAAAGTAAATAGGGATTTTCAGATTACTGATATTTTTTTCTTTTCAGATACCTTCTTTTCATAAATACAACACACCTTTCAGTGATGGGGATTTACAGCCTGCAAAGATAGTTGACCATTACCTGACAGGAAAAGAACTTTACAAAGAGATCAAAAAGTACTATGGACTGTCAAGAGTGGACTTAGTGAGGCAAATATATTCTGAGCATTTGCTAGAAGGTTAGTGGTACTGAAATTTGTTTCTAAGCACCATGGTCTAATCTTGATTCCAAACAAAGTCAATAAGAAAGGATCAGGCCCAAAGTGAGGAATAATAGACAATCCAACAGAGGAGTTGTCCTATCAGATCAGACCACTGGTCCATCAAATCCAGCATACTGTTTCCTACAGTGGTCAGCTCACATGCTTCAGAGAGAATGGGTAAGAAACCCCATTATGTAGGGAAATTTCTTCCCAAGCCTAGGCAGTTAATCGTTGCTGTATCCACAAGTACAGGTATAAACTCACTGGGCTATTCTTGTGGTAGCTTCTGATCCATTATGTTTTCTACTTAGCTCATGCCCTTTTTAGAAGTTGTCTGTAGAATTTAATTTAAACAACAATCTTCAGTGGTCACCCTTAAAAGCATTCTGGTTTTGCTTTAGATAATGAGATGTTACCATGTTATTTACAGTATTGCCTATATTATCATCTTACACAGTAGACAAGATTTCAACGGCAACCATTGTAACAACAACAAAATCAGCTGAACAAGGACAAGATAACACATTACAATATTGCATAACTTTTCCCTCTGAGGCTTTGTACAGTTCACTTCATCTTTCTATTTCACTTTCCATAGCTGTAAAATTAGAGCTATTAGCTAATTTATGGGGGTGTTCTGAGGAACAAATGGTTAATTTTTAGGAAGGGTTTGGAGGATGAGAAGTGCTAACTTCTGTTTTATGTTCTTCAGTTTTGCACTTATTCTCTGTAGAGTTATAGTATCTGATTAAAAAAGAACAGGAGTACTTGTGGCACCTTGGAGACTAACAAATTTATTAGAGCATAAGCTTTCGTGGGCTACAACCTACTTCTTCGGATGCATATAGAGTGAAACATATATTGAGGAGATATATATACACACATACAGAGAGCATGAACAGGTGGGAGCTGTCTTACCAACTCCGAGAGGCCAATTAAGTAAGAGAAAAAAAAAAAACTTTTGAAGTGATA
>NW_020703011.1:0-1303 GCF_002925995.2 Terrapene triunguis | reverse complement strand
ACCCGCAGGTCTGTCATAGAATGGCCAGACAGGTTAAAGTGTTCTCCCACTGGTTTTTGAGTATCTACCAGCCATTATCCTCTGATCCCACTGAGGATTACCTAAAGAAACTACACCATCTGCTAAAAAAACTCTCTGACAAAGCACATGAACAAATCTGTACAGATACATGCCTAGAACCCCGACCAGGGACATTCTATTTGCTACCCAAGATCCATAAACCTGGAAATCCTGGACGCCCCATCATCTCAGGCATTGGCACCCTAACATCAGGCTTGTCTGGTTATGTGGACTCTCTCCTCAGACCCTACGCTACCAGCACTCCCAGCTATCTTCGAGATACTACTGACTTCCTGAGGAAACTACAATCCATCGGTGATCTTCCAGAAAACACCATCCTGGCCACTATGGACGTAGAAGCCCTCTACACCAATATTCCACACAAAGATGGACTACAAGCTATCAGGAACAGTATCCCCGATAATGTCACAGCTAACCTGGTGGCTGAACTCTGTGACTTTGTCCTCACCCACAACTATTTCACATTTGGGGACAATATATACCTTCAAGTCAGCGGCACTGCTATGGGTACCCGCATGGCCCCACAGTATGCCAACATTTTTATGGCTGACTTAGAACAACGCTTCCTTAGCTCTCGTCCCCTAACGCCCCTACTCTACTTGCGCTACATTGATGACATCTTCATCATCTGGACCCATGGAAAAGAAGCCCTTGAGGAATTCCACCATGATTTCAATAATTTCCATCCTACCATCAACCTCAGCCTAGATCAATCCACACAAGCGGTCCATTTCCTGGACACTACTGTGCTAATAAGCGATGGTCACATAAATACCACCCTGTACCGGAAACCTACTGACCGCTACACTTACCTACATGCCTCCAGCTTCCATCCAGGACACACCACACGATCCATTGTCTACAGCCAAGCTCTAAGATATAACCGCATTTGCTCCAATCCCTCAGATAGAGACAAGCACCTACAAGATCTCTATCAAGCATTCTTAAAACTACAATACCCACCTGCTGAAGTGAAAAAACAGATTGACAGAGCCAGACGAGTACCCAGAAGTCACCTCCTACAAGACAGGGCCAACAAAGAAAATAACAGAACACCACTAGCTGTCACCTTCAGCCCCCAACTAAAACCTCTCCAGCGCATCATTAGAGATCTACAACCTATCCTGAAAGATGATCCTTTACTCTTACAGATCTTGGGAGACAGACCTGTCCTTGCTTACAGACAACCCCCCAACCTAAAGCAAATACTCACCAGCAACCA
>NW_020703010.1:0-1673 GCF_002925995.2 Terrapene triunguis | reverse complement strand
TTGGAGTCTGTTTTTGAAGTTTTTCTGTTCTAAGATAGCCACCCGCAAGTCTGTCATAGAATGGCCAGACAGGTTAAAGTGTTCTCCCACTGGTTTTTGAGTATTATGATTCCTGATGTCAGATTTGTGTCCATTAATTCTTTTGCGTAGAGACTGTCCGGTTTGGCCAATGTACATGGCAGAGGGGCATTGCTGGCACATGATGGCATATATCACATTGGTAGATGTGCAGGTGAACGAGCCCCTGATGGTATGGCTGATGTGATTAGGCCCTATGATGGTGTCACTTGAATAGATATGTGGACAGAGTTGGCATCGGGCTTTGTTACAAGGATAGGTTCCTGGGTCAGTGTTTTTGTTCAGTGATGTGTGGTTGCTGGTGAGTATTTGCTTTAGGTTGGGGGGTTGTCTGTAAGCAAGGACAGGTCTGTCTCCCAAGATCTGTAAGAGTAAAGGATCATCTTTCAGGATAGGTTGTAGATCTCTAATGATGCGCTGGAGAGGTTTTAGTTGGGGGCTGAAGGTGACAGCTAGTGGTGTTCTGTTATTTTCTTTGTTGGCCCTGTCTTGTAGGAGGTGACTTCTGGGTACTCGTCTGGCTCTGTCAATCTGTTTTTTCACTTCAGCAGGTGGGTATTGTAGTTTTAAGAATGCTTGATAGAGATCTTGTAGGTGCTTGTCTCTATCTGAGGGATTGGAGCAAATGCGGTTATATCTTAGAGCTTGGCTGTAGACAATGGATCGTGTGGTGTGTCCTGGATGGAAGCTGGAGGCATGTAGGTAAGTGTAGCGGTCAGTAGGTTTCCGGTACAGGGTGGTATTTATGTGACCATCGCTTATTAGCACAGTAGTGTCCAGGAAATGGACCGCTTGTGTGGATTGATCTAGGCTGAGGTTGATGGTAGGATGGAAATTATTGAAATCATGGTGGAATTCCTCAAGGGCTTCTTTTCCATGGGTCCAGATGATGAAGATGTCATCAATGTAGCGCAAGTAGAGTAGGGGCGTTAGGGGACGAGAGCTAAGGAAGCGTTGTTCTAAGTCAGCCATAAAAATGTTGGCATACTGTGGGGCCATGCGGGTACCCATAGCAGTGCCGCTGACTTGAAGGTATATATTGTCCCCAAATGTGAAATAGTTGTGGGTGAGGACAAAGTCACAGAGTTCAGCCACCAGGTTAGCTGTGACATTATCGGGGATACTGTTCCTGATAGCTTGTAGTCCATCTTTGTGTGGAATATTGGTGTAGAGGGCTTCTACGTCCATAGTGGCCAGGATGGTGTTTTCTGGAAGATCACCGATGGATTGTAGTTTCCTCAGGAAGTCAGTAGTATCTCGAAGATAGCTGGGAGTGCTGGTAGCGTAGGGTCTGAGGAGAGAGTCCACATAACCAGACAAGCCTGATGTTAGGGTGCCAATGCCTGAGATGATGGGGCGTCCAGGATTTCCAGGTTTATGGATCTTGGGTAGCAAATAGAATGTCCCTGGTCGGGGTTCTAGGCATGTATCTGTACAGATTTGTTCATGTGCTTTGTCAGAGAGTTTTTTTAGCAGATGGTGTAGTTTCTTTAGGTAATCCTCAGTGGGATCAGAGGATAATGGCTGGTAGATACTCAAAAACCAGTGGGAGAACACTTTAACCTGTCTGGCCATTCTATGACAGACCTGCGGGT
>NW_020703009.1:0-6174 GCF_002925995.2 Terrapene triunguis | reverse complement strand
ATTCACCACCAGATGTCAGGGTAGAGCTCATCCTGACTCTGCTTACATCCTCCCCCCAGCCGAGAATTTGTCGTCCCGACAAATCACACTCCCTATTATACCAACTCACTGGTTCCCTCCAAAGGGCCTCAGATAGCCCACTTTAGCTTCCACAAGCCTGTGTGCTAAACATATTGGTTCCTCACTAGTCACCCCAGGTGCATCATAAGTCAACCGTTTTACTGGCCTTATTACCCTGTCTCGTCTATGGAGAATCTCTGTTGCCGTGGTAGGGGGGACAGCCTCTTGAACGATGGATGGAGAGGTTTCCTTTGAGGGCCCCTCAGCTATTGGTATAGGCTCCTGCATTTCTAGTTCTAACAGTGGAGGGTCCAAGGTGCCCAGGACATCCTCCACCTGTATGTCTCCACTGTCCAATAACCTGGGTGTGTCATCACATGGGGGTCCCACCAGTGGCTCAGGGGTGTCAGGAATGGGCCTAAATACTTCTGCCATGGGGTTTAGGGCGGAAGAGGAGGAGCTCTCTTTTGATTCAGCTGATCGAGACTGAAATCTTGTCTCCATCCCAGGATACACCATGGTTGTGTCTTCCTCCTCAGACTCACTCTCGGATGTGCTGCATGGGGGTAGGTTAGCTGCAGGGGGCTGGCTGTCCACGTTGGTGGGCGGCTTTGGTCCAGCACCTTCATTCTGCCCAGTTGCCCTGTTGTGGCCCATCTCATACGGGGTGCCTACCAATTCCCCCACCGGGAGCAAAAGGTTTCTATGCACTGTCTTTGTCTGCCCTGGACCTTCTTCAGGTTTGATCTTGTAGACTGGCAGGTCCCCTAGCTTTTCCATCACCAAGTAAGGTATTGCCTTCCATCTGTCAGCTATCTTGTGTTTGCCAGCAATACCCAAATTTCGCAGCAGGACTCTGTCCCCCGGCTGGAGTTCTTGCAGACGTACCCTAGCATCATATCGATGTTTGTTGCGGTCTGCGTTCTTCCGAGCCGCAGATGTAGCTAAGTGATAAGCATCCCGCAGCTTTTCTCTCAGTCGGGATACATATTGCTGATGAGTTTCATAGCTATCTCCATCCTCTGATACACCAAAGCACAGGTCTATGGGTAATCTTGGTTCTCGCCCAAACATTAAGAGATATGGGGTGACCCCCGTAGCATCGTTCTTTGTGGCATTGTAGGCGTGCACCAGATATGCAACATGTTGGCTCCAGGTTGCTTTCTGCTCTGGTCGCAAAGTCCCCAACATATCTAATAGGGTTCGGTTGAACCTCTCTGGCTGAGGATCACCTTGCGGGTGATAAGGCGTTGTTCTAGACTTCTTAATTCCCGCTATCCTCAGCACCTCCTTCAGAAGGTGACTCTCAAAGTCCCGCCCCTGATCCGAGTGTATCCGGGCTGGGAATCCATAAACTGAAAAATATTTTTCCCACAGTACTCGAGCGACAGTGGTGGCCCTCTGATCACGCGTGGGATATGCCTGCGCATATCGCGTATAATGGTCAGTCACTACTAGAATGTTCCCAATATTCCTCTTGTCTACTTCTAAAGACAAGAAATCGATGCATACCAGTTCCAAAGGTTTGGTGCTGGTGATGTTCTTGAGATATGCAGCCCTCGTGGGCAGAGTCTTCCTTTGAACACATCGAGCGCAAGTCTCACATTTCCTACGAACATCTTCAGCCATCCGGGGCCAATAGAATCTACTACGAAGAAGTTCCAGGGTCCTCTCCATCCCTAAATGTCCGAAGTCATCATGCAGGGCCCTCATGGCCAGGGCTCTGTACTCTTTTGGCAGCACTAGTTGTGCTCGTTGCTTTTGTAAAGGGTCGGTGGTCATTCGATGTAACACTCCCTGGATCAGTTTTAGTTTGGTCCATTCTCTCAATAGTAGTTTACCCTCCGGGTTAGGGGGGACAACCGCAGCTGGGCTTCGCCCCTCCCTTTTGGCAAGTAGTGTATCACGAATGTCAATATCTTGCAGCTGGGCTTCTTGCCAGTCAGCCGCATTGAGCACGGGCAAGGGAGATTGGTCCAATGCAATATAGTTCACAGACGCAGAAGGCACGCAGTCAGGTGGCAGGCCCAAAGCTTCAGCAACACATCCATGAAGACTCTCGTGGGCCTCTGGCTCTCGGCGACTCACACTGCAAATAGCCCTCACTCCATCCATGGGTATCACAGCCACTTCAGGTGCCTGCGGACGCCTGGACAATGCATCTGCATCTACATTGCTTCTCCCTGATCGGTATTGAATGCTGAACTCATAGCTAGCCAAGGCGGCCACCCATCTCTGCCCGGTAGCATCCAACTTAGCACTTGTTAACACGTAAGTCAATGGGTTGTTGTCTGTCCACACCTGGAACTGAGCACCATACAAGTAGTCTCGAAATTTCTCAGTGATGGCCCATTTCAAGGCCAAGAACTCCAGCTTGTGGATGGGATAGCGAGTTTCACTGTCAGACAGTCCTCGGCTGGCAAAGGCTACGGGTTTATGTTTGCCTTCCACTTCCTGGTACAGTACTGCTCCCAGACCCTCCAAACTGGCATCAGTATGTAGGATAAACGGTTTGCTCGGATCAGCAAAGACTAGGACGGGGGCATGAGTTAGGCGAGTAATGATTTCCTGAAAAGCCCTCTCACATCTCTCGTCCCACCTTGGCCCAAACGGTTCGAAGGGGCCATAGTGTCTCTGCACAGGAGGCTTTGGAGGCCTCCTCTTATTCTTGGTCTTAGATTTGTTCTTGTTGGACTGGTATCCCCTGGTAAGATCATTCAGGGGTTTTACAATCGTAGCGTAGTTCTTCACAAATCTACGGTAGTAGCCACTAAATCCAAGAAAGGTCTTGAGTTCTCTGTAGTTACTTGGATGTGGCCAGGTAGTGAGTGCTTCTATTTTGTCAGGATCAGTACTCACACCCTCCTGGGACACGATGTGACCCACATACTTCACTGAGGTTCGGCAGAACTGGCATTTGTCAATTGAAAGCTTCAAACCATACGCCTCCAACCTATCAAGCACTTTAAGAAGTCTTTCTTCATGTTCCTCCAAGGTTCTTCCAAACACAATCAGGTCATCCAAGTAAACTAACACTTGCAGTAAGTTCATGTCTCCCACGACTTTCTCCATAAGACGTTGAAATGTGGCAGGTGCCCCAGAAATCCCTTGGGGCATGCGTTCGAACTGGTAGAACCCTAACGGGCAGATGAAGGCTGTCTTCTCCTTATCTTCTTCTCCCAGAGGGATCTGGTAGTATCCACTCCGAAGATCCAACACAGAGAACCACTGGCTACCCAGCAAACAGTCCAAGGCATCTTGTACTCGAGGCATGGTGTATTGGTCAACTGTAGTGCGCCTGTTTAGGGTGCGGTAGTCAATACACATCCGGATTTTCCCACTCTTCTTACGAACCACCACAATGGGAGAGGCGTAGGGACTTCGGGACTCTGTAATGATACCATTCGCGATCAGCTCTTGAAGATGATGGCGTACGTCTTCCATCTCAGAGAGAGCAATCCTCCTAGATCTCTCCCGGAAGGGTCGGGGATCTTGTAGCCTGATGTGGTGTTCCACTCCTTTGGCACATCCCACGTCCCACTCATGCAGTGAGAATACCTTGGATCTCTCACAAAGCTTCTTCCGCAGGCGATCCTTCCACTCCTCAGGCAATGGGGAGTCCCCAAAGTCAAACTTTGCGGGGTCCATCGCTGGAACTTCAGCTTCACACTGGGGTCTCACAATGGTTTCAGGCTCAAAGATGTCTGCAATCTTCTGCCCTGGTTTTACAAACACGTCACGGCGTGTTTCATTAGCAATCAGTATAGTCACCTCTTCCTGGGCTTCAGCAGGTAGGGTTATGACTCCACTGAGAACCAGCACTCCTTCTGGGAGCCCTCCCTCGGTCGGCTGCTCTACCATTGCTAATGTTCCCTTACTGTCTTTTAGGCAGGTACTCATGACAATCACTTCCTTTTCTGTCATTGCAGGAACCACTAAGGGGACCGGGCCCGCATACCTCAATGCTCCCACTGGCAAATCAGGCATCACTTTTCTTGTGTCCTCAATTTTTCTGTAGGCTGCGGCACAGTGTGTGTGTATCACCAAGGTGTTCAGATATTGGTCCCCTGCTCGCTGTCTGCAGTAATCGGCAAGTACCTTAAAGAGGCTGGAGTTGGTCCCTATTAGCACGGACACATCAGAGGCTCCTTTAGGATCAGGGCATATTAAAGCAGCAGTGTCCACCTCCTGTCTTACCCCAGCAATCTCTTCTGGGAATTCCAGGTGTACTATGACATACCCCTGATAGGGGTATTCATCCATGCTGAGGCCACACAGGCCGAGCCCTGTCAGGGGCCGTATAGGCAGATGCCTAAGCATCTGCTGGTAGAAAGACTGGAATATGATAGTCACTTGGGATCCTGTGTCAAGCACTGCTCTACATTCTGTCCCTTCAACCTTTATAGTTACCTCCGCTCGGGGTCCTATCAATCCTGGTGGGATTCGGGCTGCATGGTTCTTTCCAGGGGAGCCTCCACACCCTGTAGGCCTAGGCGGCTCCCTTCCCAGGCCCTGGGGCCGTTTCCCGACTTTCCCCAGGTGGTCCTCAGCTTTTGATATACTAGTGTGGGATTCTCTGCATTCTGACACCTTGCAGCAATGTGCCCTCCCTGGCCACACCGGTAGCAGAAGAAGGATTGTCCTTTCCCTTGTTGCCTCAGTGGGGCAGAGGTTCTAAATGTAGTCTTCTGGACCGTGGTAGCGGAGGGTTCCTTGTACCTTGAAGTATTTGCTGAATCGATGATATTCTCTAATTCAGCCACTTTCTGTGTCAGGACCTGCACTCGTTGGGTAAGTTCCTCTTGAGGATTCACCATCAGTGCCTTGGGCGTTCGGATGGATGTTGTGCCAGTCGCCTGGTGTGGCTGCACCTCCCAAACCTCACCAGCTGCCTGCCTCTCTTCTTCCTCTCGGCCCTCTTTTATCAGCTGAGAGTAACTCGGTGGATTATCTTGCCGTTCTCTTAATCGGAGGTGGAGAAGGATTGGGTTCTGATATTGAATTCCTCTCACAATCTGAGCCAATCTAGTCCGGTCCATTTGCCCAACTGCCACTGCTCCCCTCATGATGGCTCTCTGCAATAGTTTCTCCAACCTCTGGATATAGGCAGAAACCTTCTCTCCCTTTTGTTGCCTGGCATTGAGGAACTTGCAATAGACATCATCTGAGCCCTCGGTTCTCCCGAAGGCATGATCAAGGGCCTCTAGGCAGTCCTTCACCTTGACTCCAGGGTTACTGAGCTTCAGGGTGCGAATCACATCTAGGGCTGGCCCCCTGAGGCACTCTACTAGTCGCCTTCTCTTTTCAGCATCCGGCACCGCCCACTCCTGCAACATTTCAGTGGTGTGTTCCAGCCAGGGTTCAAATGCTTCCTCCCCAGGTATTGGGGTGGGACCCCCAGAAAACAACCTCAGTTTACGATAAGGGCTTGACTCAGGGTGGGGTGGCATAACCTTCTCTAATGCTTGCCCCAAAGCCTTCACCCACTCGTCAGGTGAAGGAGCACTCTCCCGCTGTGGGACTCCTGGGTCAAGGCCCAACAGACCTGGCATATCGGCCAAAGTCTTTCCCTCTTTCCCCAAAAAGGCCGACATTTTCTTTAAAAACGCTACATCCGAGGCAGGGACTGGTGAGGGCTGGCTCCCAGTGGTTATTACCGTCCACTCACCATCTTCCACTGCTATCGTGCCTGGAACCTGTAGGGGTTCCACAGCCGATGGCAGCTCGCACAGTACAGCAAAAGCCCTCTCCTCCCTCACAAACATGCGCCCACGCATTTTGCACTTACTCAGGTACTCAGTGGATACCCTTAAGATAGGTTCTATTGCACCCTCATCAAACGCCTCCGGCACTCCCGTTACCAAGATACAGTTCCTAGGGTTAATATTCATCCCCTTGCACCAGTCCTCTAGCAAGTGTAGGGCCATTATACAAACTGTAGTTTTTTTACAAATATATCAGATCAAAACAACAACAAGAAGATTTTTAGGTTTTCCCAAGTTAATGAATCACCCAAGATGTGCTTGCGAGGGGTACTGACCCAGATATCCCGGACGAGCCCCCAAAAATGTAACCCTTCTGCCAGGCCAAGTGATAGCAGCAAGGGCCGGGTTC
>NW_020703008.1:0-1447 GCF_002925995.2 Terrapene triunguis | reverse complement strand
ATGTAACCCTTCTGCCAGGCCAAGTGATAGCAGCAAGGGCCGGGTTCAGTACATAGGGGTCCCTTCCCAACAGCGTGACACAGAACCAGCTCGAGCCCCCACCCAGTGACCTGGGAAAATCTTACACACACCCCTGGGCGCCTCGAAGAGGCAATACTTCCCCTCTCGCAAGCACAGAGCCTCGGTGTAGCAGAAAAATGTTTAATAACATGAGGTAAACGACATAGCATTAAATTGGGAAAACACCACAACTAGAGTTCATAGACCAAACCATGAGCGAAGACCCACCCCAGCAAATTGGGCCGTGTCCTTTCCCGTTGGTTCTTGAAACCCGCAACCAAAGTCCCAAAAGTCCAACAACCCCAAAGTCTCTCGGGTCCAGCAACCCAAGAATCACCAAAGTCCCAAAAGTCCAACAACCCCCCAAAGTCTCTGTCCCTGGTCAGTGCAGCCCCAGAGTTCAGGGGGGAGGGGCGCAGGGTGTTAAGGGGCACCTTACGTGATCCGAGACCAACCGGCCGCCTCTCCGTGGGGTTCCGCCGCAGCCTTCACCACGAGCCGCTCCACTCCACCTGCTGTCCCGTGAGCCGCTCCTGCCGTCCCACGAACTGCTCTGCTCTGCTCCGCTCACCGACCTGTGAGCCGCCCAGCTCCACTCCGCTCCGACCGTCCCCGCAAGGCTCCGCTCTGCCAGCTGCTCCTCCAGCTGCTCTGCTCCGCTCCGCTCCGCTCACCGACCTGTGAGCCGCTCCGCTCTGCTCTGCTCCAACCGTCCCGCGAGGCTCCACTCGGCTAGCTGCTCCTCCAGCCGTCCCCGCAAACTGCTCCGCCAGCCGCTTAGCAATTCAGGCTCCCCCACTAGTTAACACAGCCTCAGTGATCTCAGCTCTTAGTAACTTTAGCTCTTTAGTGATTTCAGCTCATAGTAGGGGAGCCCCAGTGCTGGTGCACTAGTGGCCCAAAGTGAACTCAGCTCAGCAGCCTGTAACTAGACTCCTAAGGGAATCAAAGTTAGCTCTGACATTCAACAGTGGAGAGAGGAGGAGGTGCAATTGGTGTTTCAGGCTCACGCAGGGGCCCCACACCACCAGGTACCAATACCTGCCCCCAACCTCTCTCAATTCACTGGGTTTTGTAACCCATGCCCCTTGACAAGCAAATGCTACTTAGGTAATGGTGACGGATTCACTCAGTCCTTCTGTCATACAACAGTTCCACTGGCCTTGATTCACAGAATCAGGGTAACAAAACTTTATTCTTCCTGCCCCAATAACAGAGAAACTGGGGATCTCACACCAGCCAAAGTAACCACTTTTGGTTGCTGTGGGCTCATGCTAGGCGTGTGGGTGTGCCTATGCAAACGAGATCCGCCCCTGGAGTTCTTTTCCACACTCGCCATAATTCACCACCAGATGTCAGGGTAGAGCTCATCCTGACTCTGCTTACA
>NW_020703007.1:0-2798 GCF_002925995.2 Terrapene triunguis | reverse complement strand
ACAATCTGTGTGAGAGCAAGGGGGAGACCTTTATGGCGGGGTGGGAGGTTGAGGCAAATAGCCTGGCTGCTGATTACGCCCAGCCAGACAGCCGGGCGATTAGAAGAGCCCAGCGGGACGCGCTGTGCATCCGGGAGGCTTTGAAAGCCAGTTTCAAGGCTGAGCAGGGTACCCAGTGACTTTTAAGTTTGTGGACACAGAAGCAGAACTTGCCCCCGTTTCTTTACCCAATTGCCGTCGACTATCCTCTCCAATCACATACCCCCTTCACCCCCTTCCCAAAAAATAAAATCTGTTCTGTTTTGTTAATGGACACCATTGTCTTTATTACTGTTTTCGCGGGAATGTTTTAAACCTGGGACGCAGACTGTGGCGGGGGGCGGGTTTAGTGTTGTGATGCAAATGATGCTTCTAAACTCCAGGAATGACAGGCTCCGCGGTGGTGGACTGGTTGTTTCAACGGAGCCTGCCAGCCCTCCTGGCCGGGACTGCGTGTATGTGTCGGCTATGTGACTGTCTTGCAGGGGGAGGAGGGTTACAGATCCCCTGCTGCGCGGCTCTGTGATCCAGGGTAAGGACCGCTGCATAAGATCTGTAACTGCCCTCCCCCGCCACCAAGTCACAGAGCAACACCACCGCCCCCACCACACAGAACATGAAAACCACCTCCCAGACTGACCAGGATAACTAGTCACTGCACTGTATATGTGCCCTGCTGCTGCACCTGCCCCCTGCTAAAGGTGACTGTCCTGTCCAATGACCAAGCCCCTTCCCCCCCCTTCAGACAGACTCCCCTCCAAAAGAAGAGGATGGAAACAGAAATGAACAGAAACGTATTCTTTATTAACAACCGCACATGGAACGGGGGGGTGAAACTTGGACGGGGTCTTGTGTGAGGCGGGTAGGAAAGGACTTTTCAAATTTTGGGGAATGAGAGCCTTCTAGTGGTAGAGCAGTCCGCAGGGGTGGAGTGAAATTTTTCACGGCCCCTTCCACCTCTCCGTGTTTGGACTTTGGGTGAGGGGGGTATGGGACTTGGTGGCGGGGCAGGGCAGTTACAGAGAGACTGCAGCGGGGCTCTCTCCTCCTGCCTCCGGTCCTGCAGAACATCCACAAGGCGGCGGAGCGTGTCCGTTTGCTCCCTCATTAGTCCAAGCAGCGTTTGAGTAGCCTGCCTGTCCTCCTGTCGCCACCTCTCCTCCCGTTCAATGTTTGCCCGGTGCATTTGGGACAAGTTCTCCCTCCACTGTGTCTGCTGGGCTGCCTGTGCTCGGGAGCATCCCATTAGTTCAGCAAACATGTCTTCCCGTGTCCTCTTCTTCCTCCTCCTAATGTGCGCTAGCCTCTGGGCAGATGTGGCTGTGGGAATTGGAAAAAGGGAGTGAATTCCTGAGACAGAGCAATGTATCTGTGAACAGAGAACATAGTCTTTCTCTGTGAACAAGACCATGCAGAGCACCTATCACACGCGCACTGAGGACAAGGTCGAATTTTCGGCCCTCGCCTACCGTGCCTGTGGTCTTGCTGTGGCGAGCTGAGGAGCAGGGCTGGACACCGGACTTTGTCTAGCTGGCAAACATGGTAAGCCGTAGACTTGTGGCCGCTTAAAACTTTAAGAGTGGCACTGGCCTCCTTTCACATAGAAAGCAATGCGAGTCTCTGCTGGCAGCAATCCTGCAAGCATGAACTCTGGCCCTGTCCCACCCCCTCGCGGCTGTAAACCGCGTGGCTGTAAACCGGCGGTTGCAGTTCTGTAAAGGGACGAGCAAGCAGTCCCAATACTAACTTTCCCCTACCTAATTCACAGCAGGGAGTCATGCCTGACATCACCCTCCTGAAGGTCTCCGAGAGCCAGAAGGAGAAGATGCTCCGGGACAGCCTGCAGAAACCGGGGCCATTTGCTGCACTGCTGTGCAAGGCCATGATCCCGGAGTACCTGCTGGCGTTGTGGCAGGGAAACGTGTCCTACCACGGGGGGCCTAATAAGCTCTCCCTGCCCAGGAACCTGCTGATGAGGCTGGAAAAACACCTGCAGGAGGTGTATGAGGAGTTCTCCCCGGAGGATGTCGCCTCTTATCCCCGGTTACATTGACCAGTTCTTGGCTTAGGTGCCCTTGGAGGGACAAATGACTGCAGGGTTTTGGGCACTATAATCATGAAGCGGACATTGTGCAATTTTTTGAAAATGGTTCGGACTATATATTGAGGCGCCCAAAGACAGACTAATCATGATACACTTTGCACTGATTCCCCTTTTGTTTGACTTTCCTGTTTACATGTTTTGAAGCACTTTACCCACTGTTAATATTTTCAATCTTCCTGTTTTGTTGCAAATAAATGTTTACATGTTTTAAAGCACTTTAGCTACTGTTAATATTTTAAATATGCCAGTTATGTTGTAAATAAATGTTTAGATATTTAAAACACTTACTGCTTGATCCTTCCCCTGAATCTGTGTCTGGGGTAACGGCGGGGGACGGTTGGTAGGGGATCTCGGTCAGGGTGATGAAGAGCTCCTGGCTGTCGGGGAAATCAGCGGTGCCAGCGCTGTCGACTGCCTCGTCCTCCTCATCTCCTTCCTCCTCTTCCCCGTCCGCTGAGGAACCGGCCGCGGACAATATCCCATCCTCAGAGTCCACGGTCAGGGGTGGGGTAGTGGTGGCGGCCGCACCTAGGATGGAATGCAGTGCCTCGTAGAAACGGGATGTGTGGGGCTGGGATCCAGAGCGTCCGTTTGCCTCTTTGGTCTTCTGGTAGCCTTGTCTCAGCTCCTTGATTTTCACGCGGCACTGCGTTGC
>NW_020703006.1:0-2623 GCF_002925995.2 Terrapene triunguis | reverse complement strand
TGTGAGAGCAAGGGGGAGACCTTTATGGCGGGGTGGGAGCTAGAGGCAAATAGCCTGGCTGCTGATTACGTCCAGCCAGACAGCCGGGCCATTAGAAGATCCCAGCGGGACGCCCTGTGCATCCGGGAGGCTTTGAAAGCTAGGTTCCTGAGTGAGCAGGGCAACCAGTGACTTTTCAGTTTGTGGACAGAAAAGCTGAACCTGCCCCCGTTTCTTTACCCAGTTCATTTTGACTATCCTCTCCAGTTACATACCCCCTTCACCCCCTTCCCCTTCCCAAAAAATAAAATCATTTCGATTTTGTTAATGAACACCGTTGTCTGTATTGCTGTTTTCGCGGGAATATTTTAAACCGGGGACGCAGACTGTGGCGGGGGGCGGGTTTAGTGTTCTGATGCAAATGATGCTTCTAAACTCCCGGAATGACAGGCTCCGCACTGGTGGACTGGTTATTTCAATGGAGAACATGAAAAACACCTCCCAGACTGACCAGGGTAACCAGTGACTGCACTGTGTATGTGTCCTGATGCTGGACCTGACACCGCCTCTGTACCCTGCTAAAGGTCACTGTCCTGCCCAATTACCAAGCCCCTTCCCCCCCTCCAGACAGACTCTCCCTCAAAAGAACCTGACTGAAACAGTAATGGACAGAAACAAACATTTTATTGCGAACCAGACATGAAACGTGGGGTGTGAAACTTGGACGGGGGCTTCTGTGAGGTGGGTGGGAAAGGACTTATGAAATTTTGGGGAATGTCAGCCTTCTAGTGCTAGAGCAGTCTGCAGGGGTTGACTGAAAGTTTTAACGGCCCTTGCCGCCCCTCCTTCTTTGGACTTTGGGTGAGGGTGGTGTGGGACTTGGTGGCGGGTGAGGGCGGTTACAGATAGACTGCAGCGGGGCTCTGTCCTCCTGCCTCCGGTCTTGCAGAACATCCACAAGGCGCCGGAGCGTGTCCGTTTGCTCCCTCATTAGTCCAAGCAGCTTTTCAGTAGCCTGTTGGTCCTCCTGACGCCACCTCTCCTCCCGTTCCATGACTGCTCGGTGCATTTGTGACAAGTTCTCCCTCCACTGTGTCTGCTGGGCTGCCTGGGCTCGGGAGCAGCCCATTAGTTCTGAGAACATGTCTTCACGCGTCTTCTTCTTCCTCCGCCTAATCTGCGCTAGCCTCTGGGAGTGTGCTGACAGGCTGGGTTGGGAGACAGTCGCAGATGTGTCTGTGTGAATTGTAAAAAGGGAGTGAATTCCTGAGACAGATAAATGAAATTGTATACAAAGAACCTAGTCTTTCTCTGTGAACAAGACCATGCACTGCACCTCTCACATGCGCACTCAGGACAAGGTCGAATTTTCGGCCGTCGCCTTCAGTGCCTGTGGACTTGCGGAGGTCTTGGAGTGTTCAGAGAACTGTGGCTGGAGACCTGAACTTCTGGAGCGGGCAATAATGGTAAGCCGCAGACTTGTGGCTGCTTAAAACTCCAGCAGTAGCACTGGCCTCCTTTCACATTGAAAGCAATGCCAGTCTCTGCTGCCAGCAATCAGGACAGCATCAACTCTGCCCCTGTCCCACCCCCTCGCGGCTGTCCCAGGGAAAGATCCCTGTATGCTGCCCCTCTCCCTCCACCGCGTGGCTGTAAAGCAGTCCCAATACTAACATTCCCCTCCCTAATTCAAAGCAGGGCGTCATGAGCGACATCACCCTCCTGAGGATCCCGGACACCCAGAGAGAACGCATGCTGCGGGAAAGCATGCAGAAACCGGGGCCGTATGCCGCCATGCTATGTCGGGCCATGATCCCGGAGTACTTGATTGTGGCGTGGAGGGGGCATGTCTGCTACCACGGAGGGCCCACTAAGATCGCCCTACCCCGGAACCTGATCAACAGGCTTGAGCTCTACCTCCACGAGACCTACGAGGAGTTCTCCTACGAGGATTTCTCGTCGATCCCCGGCCACATTGACCGGATTTTCGCGTAGGTGCACTGGGACTTTGGAGTGGAGCGTCTTGGGCCTGGGAATCATGTAGTAACGGACATTGTGAAAATTTTTTAAAACACTTGGGACTAAATTGAGAAGAGCCTAAGACAGAGAAATCATGAAAACCCATTTGTTACCTTTGTAAATATTCCTGTTTTGTACCTGATTATTTTTTTACTAGTTTACAGCACTTTTATAAATATACATTGTTAATAGTATAAATATTACCGTTCTGTTTTAAATAAATGTTTACATGTTTACAGCACTTACTGCTTGATCCTTCCCCTGATTCTGTGTCCGGGGTAAGGGATGGGGACGGTTGGTACGGGATCTCGGTAAGGGTGATGAAGAGCTCCTGGCTGTCGGGGAAATCAGCGGTGCCAGCGCTGTCGACTGCCTCGTCCTCCTCATCTCCTTCTTCATCTTCCCCGTCCGCTGTCATGTCCGACGAGGAACCGGCCGCGGACATGATCCCATCCTCGGAGTCCACGGTCAGGGGTGGGGTAGTGGTGGCGGCCGCTCCCAGGATGGAATGCAGTGCCTCGTAGAAACGGGATGTGTGGGGCTGGGATCCGGAGCGTCCGTTAGCCTCTTTGGTTTTTTGGTAGCCTTGTCTCAGCTCCTTGATTTTCACGCGGCACTGCGTTGC
>NW_020703005.1:0-2798 GCF_002925995.2 Terrapene triunguis | reverse complement strand
ACAATCTGTGTGAGAGCAAGGGGGAGACCTTTATGGCGGGGTGGGAGGTTGAGGCAAATAGCCTGGCTGCTGATTACGCCCAGCCAGACAGCCGGGCGATTAGAAGAGCCCAGCGGGACGCGCTGTGCATCCGGGAGGCTTTGAAAGCCAGTTTCAAGGCTGAGCAGGGTACCCAGTGACTTTTAAGTTTGTGGACACAGAAGCAGAACTTGCCCCCGTTTCTTTACCCAATTGCCGTCGACTATCCTCTCCAATCACATACCCCCTTCACCCCCTTCCCAAAAAATAAAATCTGTTCTGTTTTGTTAATGGACACCATTGTCTTTATTACTGTTTTCGCGGGAATGTTTTAAACCTGGGACGCAGACTGTGGCGGGGGGCGGGTTTAGTGTTGTGATGCAAATGATGCTTCTAAACTCCAGGAATGACAGGCTCCGCGGTGGTGGACTGGTTGTTTCAACGGAGCCTGCCAGCCCTCCTGGCCGGGACTGCGTGTATGTGTCGGCTATGTGACTGTCTTGCAGGGGGAGGAGGGTTACAGATCCCCTGCTGCGCGGCTCTGTGATCCAGGGTAAGGACCGCTGCATAAGATCTGTAACTGCCCTCCCCCGCCACCAAGTCACAGAGCAACACCACCGCCCCCACCACACAGAACATGAAAACCACCTCCCAGACTGACCAGGATAACTAGTCACTGCACTGTATATGTGCCCTGCTGCTGCACCTGCCCCCTGCTAAAGGTGACTGTCCTGTCCAATGACCAAGCCCCTTCCCCCCCCTTCAGACAGACTCCCCTCCAAAAGAAGAGGATGGAAACAGAAATGAACAGAAACGTATTCTTTATTAACAACCGCACATGGAACGGGGGGGTGAAACTTGGACGGGGTCTTGTGTGAGGCGGGTAGGAAAGGACTTTTCAAATTTTGGGGAATGAGAGCCTTCTAGTGGTAGAGCAGTCCGCAGGGGTGGAGTGAAATTTTTCACGGCCCCTTCCACCTCTCCGTGTTTGGACTTTGGGTGAGGGGGGTATGGGACTTGGTGGCGGGGCAGGGCAGTTACAGAGAGACTGCAGCGGGGCTCTCTCCTCCTGCCTCCGGTCCTGCAGAACATCCACAAGGCGGCGGAGCGTGTCCGTTTGCTCCCTCATTAGTCCAAGCAGCGTTTGAGTAGCCTGCCTGTCCTCCTGTCGCCACCTCTCCTCCCGTTCAATGTTTGCCCGGTGCATTTGGGACAAGTTCTCCCTCCACTGTGTCTGCTGGGCTGCCTGTGCTCGGGAGCATCCCATTAGTTCAGCAAACATGTCTTCCCGTGTCCTCTTCTTCCTCCTCCTAATGTGCGCTAGCCTCTGGGCAGATGTGGCTGTGGGAATTGGAAAAAGGGAGTGAATTCCTGAGACAGAGCAATGTATCTGTGAACAGAGAACATAGTCTTTCTCTGTGAACAAGACCATGCAGAGCACCTATCACACGCGCACTGAGGACAAGGTCGAATTTTCGGCCCTCGCCTACCGTGCCTGTGGTCTTGCTGTGGCGAGCTGAGGAGCAGGGCTGGACACCGGACTTTGTCTAGCTGGCAAACATGGTAAGCCGTAGACTTGTGGCCGCTTAAAACTTTAAGAGTGGCACTGGCCTCCTTTCACATAGAAAGCAATGCGAGTCTCTGCTGGCAGCAATCCTGCAAGCATGAACTCTGGCCCTGTCCCACCCCCTCGCGGCTGTAAACCGCGTGGCTGTAAACCGGCGGTTGCAGTTCTGTAAAGGGACGAGCAAGCAGTCCCAATACTAACTTTCCCCTACCTAATTCACAGCAGGGAGTCATGCCTGACATCACCCTCCTGAAGGTCTCCGAGAGCCAGAAGGAGAAGATGCTCCGGGACAGCCTGCAGAAACCGGGGCCATTTGCTGCACTGCTGTGCAAGGCCATGATCCCGGAGTACCTGCTGGCGTTGTGGCAGGGAAACGTGTCCTACCACGGGGGGCCTAATAAGCTCTCCCTGCCCAGGAACCTGCTGATGAGGCTGGAAAAACACCTGCAGGAGGTGTATGAGGAGTTCTCCCCGGAGGATGTCGCCTCTTATCCCCGGTTACATTGACCAGTTCTTGGCTTAGGTGCCCTTGGAGGGACAAATGACTGCAGGGTTTTGGGCACTATAATCATGAAGCGGACATTGTGCAATTTTTTGAAAATGGTTCGGACTATATATTGAGGCGCCCAAAGACAGACTAATCATGATACACTTTGCACTGATTCCCCTTTTGTTTGACTTTCCTGTTTACATGTTTTGAAGCACTTTACCCACTGTTAATATTTTCAATCTTCCTGTTTTGTTGCAAATAAATGTTTACATGTTTTAAAGCACTTTAGCTACTGTTAATATTTTAAATATGCCAGTTATGTTGTAAATAAATGTTTAGATATTTAAAACACTTACTGCTTGATCCTTCCCCTGAATCTGTGTCTGGGGTAACGGCGGGGGACGGTTGGTAGGGGATCTCTGTCAGGGTGATGAAGAGCTCCTGGCTGTCGGGGAAATCAGCGGTGCCAGCGCTGTCGACTGCCTCGTCCTCCTCATCTCCTTCCTCCTCTTCCCCGTCCGCTGAGGAACCGGCCGCGGACAATATCCCATCCTCAGAGTCCACGGTCAGGGGTGGGGTAGTGGTGGCGGCCGCACCTAGGATGGAATGCAGTGCCTCGTAGAAACGGGATGTGTGGGGCTGGGATCCAGAGCGTCCGTTTGCCTCTTTGGTCTTCTGGTAGCCTTGTCTCAGCTCCTTGATTTTCACGCGGCACTGCGTTGC
>NW_020703004.1:0-2623 GCF_002925995.2 Terrapene triunguis | reverse complement strand
TGTGAGAGCAAGGGGGAGACCTTTATGGCGGGGTGGGAGCTAGAGGCAAATAGCCTGGCTGCTGATTACGTCCAGCCAGACAGCCGGGCCATTAGAAGATCCCAGCGGGACGCCCTGTGCATCCGGGAGGCTTTGAAAGCTAGGTTCCTGAGTGAGCAGGGCAACCAGTGACTTTTCAGTTTGTGGACAGAAAAGCTGAACCTGCCCCCGTTTCTTTACCCAGTTCATTTTGACTATCCTCTCCAGTTACATACCCCCTTCACCCCCTTCCCCTTCCCAAAAAATAAAATCATTTCGATTTTGTTAATGAACACCGTTGTCTGTATTGCTGTTTTCGCGGGAATATTTTAAACCGGGGACGCAGACTGTGGCGGGGGGCGGGTTTAGTGTTCTGATGCAAATGATGCTTCTAAACTCCCGGAATGACAGGCTCCGCACTGGTGGACTGGTTATTTCAATGGAGAACATGAAAAACACCTCCCAGACTGACCAGGGTAACCAGTGACTGCACTGTGTATGTGTCCTGATGCTGGACCTGACACCGCCTCTGTACCCTGCTAAAGGTCACTGTCCTGCCCAATTACCAAGCCCCTTCCCCCCCTCCAGACAGACTCTCCCTCAAAAGAACCTGACTGAAACAGTAATGGACAGAAACAAACATTTTATTGCGAACCAGACATGAAACGTGGGGTGTGAAACTTGGACGGGGGCTTCTGTGAGGTGGGTGGGAAAGGACTTATGAAATTTTGGGGAATGTCAGCCTTCTAGTGCTAGAGCAGTCTGCAGGGGTTGACTGAAAGTTTTAACGGCCCTTGCCGCCCCTCCTTCTTTGGACTTTGGGTGAGGGTGGTGTGGGACTTGGTGGCGGGTGAGGGCGGTTACAGATAGACTGCAGCGGGGCTCTGTCCTCCTGCCTCCGGTCTTGCAGAACATCCACAAGGCGCCGGAGCGTGTCCGTTTGCTCCCTCATTAGTCCAAGCAGCTTTTCAGTAGCCTGTTGGTCCTCCTGACGCCACCTCTCCTCCCGTTCCATGACTGCTCGGTGCATTTGTGACAAGTTCTCCCTCCACTGTGTCTGCTGGGCTGCCTGGGCTCGGGAGCAGCCCATTAGTTCTGAGAACATGTCTTCACGCGTCTTCTTCTTCCTCCGCCTAATCTGCGCTAGCCTCTGGGAGTGTGCTGAGAGGCTGGGTTGGGAGACAGTCGCAGATGTGTCTGTGTGAATTGTGAAAAGGGAGTGAATTCCTGAGACAGATAAATGAAATTGTATACAAAGAACCTAGTCTTTCTCTGTGAACAAGACCATGCACTGCACCTCTCACATGCGCACTCAGGACAAGGTCGAATTTTCGGCCGTCGCCTTCAGTGCCTGTGGACTTGCGGAGGTCTTGGAGTGTTCAGAGAACTGTGGCTGGAGACCTGAACTTCTGGAGCGGGCAATAATGGTAAGCCGCAGACTTGTGGCTGCTTAAAACTCCAGCAGTAGCACTGGCCTCCTTTCACATTGAAAGCAATGCCAGTCTCTGCTGCCAGCAATCAGGACAGCATCAACTCTGCCCCTGTCCCACCCCCTCGCGGCTGTCCCAGGGAAAGATCCCTGTATGCTGCCCCTCTCCCTCCACCGCGTGGCTGTAAAGCAGTCCCAATACTAACATTCCCCTCCCTAATTCAAAGCAGGGCGTCATGAGCGACATCACCCTCCTGAGGATCCCGGACACCCAGAGAGAACGCATGCTGCGGGAAAGCATGCAGAAACCGGGGCCGTATGCCGCCATGCTATGTCGGGCCATGATCCCGGAGTACTTGATTGTGGCGTGGAGGGGGCATGTCTGCTACCACGGAGGGCCCACTAAGATCGCCCTACCCCGGAACCTGATCAACAGGCTTGAGCTCTACCTCCACGAGACCTACGAGGAGTTCTCCTACGAGGATTTCTCGTCGATCCCCGGCCACATTGACCGGATTTTCGCGTAGGTGCACTGGGACTTTGGAGTGGAGCGTCTTGGGCCTGGGAATCATGTAGTAACGGACATTGTGAAAATTTTTTAAAACACTTGGGACTAAATTGAGAAGAGCCTAAGACAGAGAAATCATGAAAACCCATTTGTTACCTTTGTAAATATTCCTGTTTTGTACCTGATTATTTTTTTACTAGTTTACAGAACTTTTATAAATGTACATTGTTAATAGTATAAATATTACCGTTCTGTTTTAAATAAATGTTTACATGTTTACAGCACTTACTGCTTGATCCTTCCCCTGATTCTGTGTCCGGGGTAAGGGATGGGGACGGTTGGTACGGGATCTCGGTAAGGGTGATGAAGAGCTCCTGGCTGTCGGGGAAATCAGCGGTGCCAGCGCTGTCGACTGCCTCGTCCTCCTCATCTCCTTCTTCATCTTCCCCGTCCGCTGTCATGTCCGACGAGGAACCGGCCGCGGACATGATCCCATCCTCGGAGTCCACGGTCAGGGGTGGGGTAGTGGTGGCGGCCGCTCCCAGGATGGAATGCAGTGCCTCGTAGAAACGGGATGTGTGGGGCTGGGATCCGGAGCGTCCGTTAGCCTCTTTGGTTTTTTGGTAGCCTTGTCTCAGCTCCTTGATTTTCACGCGGCACTGCGTTGC